>NW_022680994.1:0-49863 GCF_009764315.1 Trachypithecus francoisi | reverse complement strand
TCTCAAAAAAAAAAAAAAAGAAACTGATGGTGATGCAGGGCAGGCAAACCCCAAAGTGAGGCTTAGCCTGCAAGGGTTCTTGGCTTCACCCAGGAAAGGACTCAAGGGCAAGTCAGTGGTAAGGTGGAAGAAAACACCTTTATCAAAGCAACACTGTTACAGCTCCTGTGGTGTCACCACTCAGCGACTGCTCCCAGCGTTGCGCCATAGGCAGGGTGCCCAAGTATCGGCTCAGCCCCGTTTTGTGGTCATATGTATACCTACTTTTAATTACATGTAGATGAAGGGGTGGTTTGTGCAGAAATTGCTAGGAAAAGGGTGGTGACCTTTGGGTCATCAGGTCATTGCCGCTGAAAGGGGTGGTAATGCCTGAGTGTTGCCATGGCAATGGTAAACTGACATGGCACACTGGTGGGTGTGTCTTACAGAAAGCTGCTTCGGCTCTGTCCCTGTTTAGCTAGCCCTCAAATTTTTTGTTCATAAATGAGCAAGAGAGTTATGGCCTTGGGTTTTATCCCAGAAGTACAGTGGACCCAGAGCACTCTAGATCCAGGAGCTAAACAAAATCACAGCATCCCACAGTTGTGTCCAGCCCTCCATCACTGATTGGCTGCAATCCAACAAGTGGCTCAGAGAGGAGGGTTCATTGAAAGCTCTTTGCTAAGTGACAGGCCTTGAAGAAGGAAAAGGCTCTTAAAGACTGGTAAGGGATGGAGGAAGTGTTTGTGGCCACCATGGCACCCCAAGGCTGTGGTCTTCTCTGAGCACTCTGAGACTCAGGCAAGTCTTTGTCTCCATTTTCCCACAAAACCAGCCAGTGCTAAAGCATATCCTCCTGGCCTACAAACAGTGGCCATGACTTGCAAACTCGTCCAGGTTACTTCTGATTTAGTGTTAGGCCGCACACTTGATGTGTACGTTACTGTGCTGTGTCAACCCTGCTGCTTCATGAAAACACACGGCACTCGTTTGCTTCTCAACTTACTTCTCATGAAATATTACTCCTCCTCCCCACCCAATCACAGTCCACTGCTGCCAAAATCCCTTGCTACCCTGTACATTTTGTCCAATAAGGGAACCCCCTCAACACACACATGCACACAATGGTGCTACTGAAACCAGATCACTGTCTCACGCTAGGTTAGATGTGCCAGAAACCCTTCTCCCCTAAGTTGATCTTATGCTCTATGTCAATGGCTCCTACCTCTGGAAGGAGGTTGGGACCTTCTAGCCTGGATATGCCATCACTGATCTACACAGAACTCTTGAATACCAAGTTTGCCATACGTTAAACCAGCCAAAGTGGCTAAATTAATTGTTCTCATTCGGGCTTACATAGGACAGAGGGAATTCAGGTTAGCATCTGTAGTGACAGACCCTGGGTCTTTGGCACAGTGCATGATTTTGGTATGTTTTGAAAACAGAGGATTCATGACAGCAACTTGTCCCCAGTCAAAAGTAAACCCCAAATAGCAGAACTTCTAGTGTCATTGCTATTGTCCCAGCTAGTTGTTAC
Source organism: Trachypithecus francoisi (assembly GCF_009764315.1). Classification (NCBI taxonomy): domain Eukaryota; kingdom Metazoa; phylum Chordata; class Mammalia; order Primates; family Cercopithecidae; genus Trachypithecus; species Trachypithecus francoisi. The sequence continues at coordinate 48,347 of NW_022680994.1, read as the reverse complement.
AATTAAAACTGAGTGATATAGTATAAAATACTCAGATGAGGGTCAGGGAAATAAACTGGCTGATAAAGGTGCTAAGTTAACATCCTCTTCTTTGGCCACCTAAGAAATCCAGGAAGTCTCCAAACCTTGTGACTAGATACCTGGGCTTCGTTTCAAATACCCACAGTCCTGCTAGGATTATTTACCCTCTTTAAATAAATTGACAGAGGCAATTTCTTTACAATGCTTCTAAAGGAAACGTAAAATTCAAACAGCTCAGATAACAATTTCAGAGTCAAAAGAATTGGATGAGAAAAAGGTGGATGCTTGATCCACTTAAGTGGACTTCGGAAACACCCAGATGGCCATTTGGTAACTCCTAAGTCTGTCTCCCAAGTCATTGTGTACAATTTACTCACCCAGATTTACCACAGAAAGGACAACATGTAGTATATATTAAACAAAACAACATGGCTTGGACTCTTTAGATTTTACTTGGACCAAGCTGTTGCCATTTGCTGCATCTACCAAAAACATAATCCCCCAAAAAGATAAAGGTGGAGCAAAAAAGGGAAGTGGTTCCCTTTACGTCCTTCCTTCACTGGAAAAGAGGCTGTATTCAATCATCAATAGCACATGACTACCAATATGCACTCATTATAATCCACGTGTTTTCAGAATGATTAGAGGCTTTCCCTGTTGAAACTCCTCAAGGATGTCAGTTGCCAAGATTTATCAAGAGTGAATCTTCCCCGCATGGGTTATCCCCTCTACTGCCTCTACCCTGCTACCCTGTACATTTTGTCCAATAAGGGAACCCCCTCAACACACACATACACACACACACATACACAATGGTGCTACTGACACCAGATCGCTGTCTCACGCTAGGTTAGGTGTGCCAGAATCCCTTATCCCCAACTTGACCTTATGCTCTATGTCAATGGCTCCTACCTCTGGAAGGAGGTTGGGACCCTCCAGCCTGGATATGCCATCACTGATCACATTTCATAGGCAAAATTATTCAGGAAATAGGAAAGGTAACACACACCAGCCAAAGATTCCATTGTCCTTCCCATCCTCAGTGATAAAGTTCTATACAAACAGCCAACAGCACCCTCAAGCTAAACTGGCTAAACGGTCTGAAAAAAGAACTTGCCGTGGCCACAGATATTACCCATCACAGTGACTCTCAGATCCTTGCCCCTACCTTCACACAAATGATCCTCTTTTAATCATTACGGGAATACTCATGAGACTATCCTACTAATGCAAACTAGCAGAAGATTCCAAACTAAGTTCAACATCCTCAGCGATTGTCAAGGATTAATGAAGTACCCACAGCCCCACTATACTCCACAATTGAGGCTTCCTGTATCTTTAAACTCCCTCATCGGTCCTGACTTGATTCATAAGTGACGGATCTGGCATTTTGAAAAAACACCAACATCAGAAAACTAACCTTGAACCCAGAGGGAGGGGACCTTTTATTGTTTCACTCATTGCTAACACTGCTAACAAATTACGGAGTGTTTGAACTTGGGTGCATGTCTTTTAGTTGAAAAAATACAAAATCTATTTAGATTCGAAGGCACTCTAACCAGAGACTCACACTGAGACTCTATGAAGAACCTCCAGGCCAGGCGCGGTGGCTCACGCCTGGGATTACAGAACTCCAGCACTTTGGGAGGCCGAGGCGGGCGGATCATGAGGTCAGCAGATCGAGACCATCCTGGCTAACATGGTGAAACTCCATCTCTACTAAAAATACAAGAAAAAATTAGCCAAGTGCTAATTGGCAGGTGCCTGTAGTCCCAGCTACTCGGGAGGCTGAGGCAGGAGAATGGCGTGAACCCGGGAAGTGGAGCTTGCAGTGAGCTGAGACTGCGCCACTGCACTCCAGCCTTGGCAACAGAGTGAGACTCAGTCTCAAAAAAAAAAAAAAAAAACCAAAAAAACCAAAAAAAAAAAAAAAAAAAGAAAGAAAGAAAGAAAAGAGAAAGAAAGAAAGATAGAAAAGAAAAGAATCTCTAAAAAGTAGCCAACAGCTGGAGATAGACATCAATCCCAAGAAGTACGGAGCAAGTAAATGATATGATGAAGAAGTCATCTTCTGCCAAAGATCATGGAACAAGATTCACTCAGATTCCCCTTCTTTGTCTCTGACTTGATTTTCGGGTCTACGCATTCTCCTACTACTCCTGTGTCCTCTACAACGTCCCATCTTCATCCTAGTGACATGTCCTACTTGCAACACATATACTCCATCTCCAGCCTCAACAGCCCTGTCGTGATTCCCCTCTGTTTCCTCCTTACCTTACCCTATCTCGTGCTTTCCTCTCATGACCATAATTCCCTCGTTCTCTTAGCTGACAAAGTACCCATGAAATTAATGAAAGTAATTGCTGGATCTATGCCCATTCCCCACTCTATCCTAAAACTGGTATTCCCTTAATAATTGTCTCCCTTATGCTTTAGATATGGCCTTGGCAGAAAACATTACAAATATACAGCCATTTAGGTCTCCCTTTTAGAAAGATACTGGGCTATTTCTTAAAAGCCCTTGTGACTGGGAGTATGATGTGGTCTCTTTAACCTAGGAAACGTGGTGTTTTACTAGAAATCAGTCTAATAAATACAGTCACCCCGTGGAACACAGTAAATGCTCCATGTCCTTGTGACAAGATGAAATCTATTTTCAAGAAACAGACATTTTTGTAAGGGCCAAACTCCCATTAAAGACAGCATTGTCTGCAACACCCATGCAATACCAATATCATAGGAAATTATTTTACCCTGGATCAATATTTTGGTGAACTGAAAGAGTGGGCAAAAAAATTGCTGGCTAAATGGTACCAAAGTACCCAGTCGCTTAGAAGATGATGCTTAGAACTCTTTCTTTGGAGTCTATTCCAGGTTAGCTCCTCTACCCTCTGTCACAACCACTAGAGGCAATAACCAGCACCACTATGCCCTCAAGGGACATTATTTGGTATGTGGTCATAAAACCATACAAAGTACTTCCAGCCCACTGGGCTGGCTGCTGCAATGTGGCTTATGCTGTCCCTCAAATGGAAATGTATGAAAAATTTCCCAGTGGAAAAATTAGAAACATGAGCGCTCTCACAATTGCTGTGAGCCTGAAACCTGTGAATGGATCATGGCTGGGTGACGAGCAGCCTTAAACAGGGCCTGGGGGAGCCGCTTGCTCAGGCCAAACTTATAGGGTGCTCTCTTCTTGATATTCTACCCTTTATCACCAGGTCAGCCAACTCGTACGCTGTAAGATACATCCGACAAAGGACTAGTATCCAGAATCTAAAAGAAACTCCAACAAATTAGCAAGAAAAAAAAAACCACATAATCCTACTAAAAAGTGGACAAATGACATGAATGGATATTTCAGTAAAGAAGATATAGAAATGGCCAACAAATGTATGAACAAATGCTCAACATCACTAATCATCATGGAAATTCAAATTAAAATCACAATGAGATACCACCTAGTCAGAATTGTCTTACCCTAGCCAAAAGGTTAAAAACAAACAAACAAACAAACAAAAACAGATGTTGGCACAGATGTGGTGAAAGAGAATACTCATACACTGTTGGTGGGAATGTAAATTAGTACAACCTCTATGAAAAACACTGGAGATTTCTCAAGGAACTAAATGTAGATCTACTATTCAATCAGCAATTCCACTACTGGTATCTACCCAAGGAAAAGAAGTCATTATATATAAAAACACTTACACATGGATGTTTATCACAGCACAATTCACAATTGCAGAGATATGGAATCAAGCTGAGTGCCTATCAACGGAGGAGTGGATAAGGAAAATGTGGTATATATAAAAAAATGGAACACTACAGGCCAGGCCAGCCACATGGCTCACACCTGTAATCCTAGCACTTGGGGAAGCTGCGGCGGGTGGATCGTGAGGTCAGGTGTTCAATACCAGCCTGGCCAAGATGGTGAAACCCTGTCTCCACTAAAAATACAAAAATTAGCTGGGCATGGTGGTGGGCACCTGTAATTCCAGCCACTTGGGAGGCTGAGGCAGAGAATTGTTGAACCCACAAGGCAGAGGTTGCAGTGAACTGAGATCGTACCACTGCACTGCACTCCAGCCTGGGTGACAGAGCAAGACACCATCTAAAAAAAAAAACAAAAAAAGAAAAAGGAGTACTACTTAGCCACACACACACACAAATGTCTTTTGCAGCAACTTGGAACTGGAGGCCATTACCATAAGTGAGGTAACTCAGGAATGGAGAAACCAAATACTGCATGTTCTTACATTTAAGAGGGAGCTAAGCTATGGGTACACAAAGGTATACAGAGGGGCATAATGGACATTGGAGGCTCAGAGAGGAGGGGAGAGGGATACAAAAAATCACCTCTTGGGTACACTGCAAATTATTTGATGACAGATACAATAAAAGCCCAGACTTCCCCACTATATAATTTCTTCATATAACCAAAAACTATTTGTACCCACAAAGCTATTGAAATAATGATTTAAAAAATAATTAGTAGAGTTTATCTCAAACTTAAAATAAGCTTTTGTTTCATAAATCCATGAGATATTAGAGCTTCACAAAATGACTTTATAAAACTAGCTAACCTTAGACTACATACTGGGTTTTCAAAAAGGTGCTTATGTGCTGGTGAGTTCCCAATGCTGTTCATTCATAAATGATAAAGAGAAATGAATCAAGAAGTAGTGGCAGCACGTGCCTGAGAAGCAGCCAGCGTAGCTCACACCCCTCCAGAGAGGCTTAGTCTCTAAAGAGAAAATGGTTTCCCCTCCTAAGTCTGGCTTAGGAGACTATTTAGGGGCTTGGCTTTTTTTTTTTTAACTTTTATTTTAAGGTCAGGGGTACATGTGAAGGTTTGTTACAAAGGTAAACTCATGTCATGGAGTCTTGTTGTACTAGTTATTTAATCACCCAGGAATTAAGCCCAGTAGCCAAAGCTTATTGTTTCCACTCCTCTCACACCTCCCACATTGCGTGTTCAAGTAGACCCCAGTGTCTGCTGTTTCCCTCTTTGTATTAATAAGTTCTCATCATTTAGCTCCCACTTATAAGTAAGAACATACAGTATTTGGTTTTCTGTTCCTGTGTTAGTTTGCTGAGGATAATAGCCTCCAGCTCTAGCTATGTTCCTGCAAAAGACATGATCTCATTCTTTTTTATGGCTGCGTGGTGCTCCATGGTGTATATGTACCACATTTTCTTTATCCAGTCTGTCACTGGTGGGCATTTAGGCTGATTCCATGTCTTTGCTGTTGTGAATAGTGCTGCGATGAACATTTACATGTGTGTGTCTTTACGGTAGACTGATTTATATTCCTCTGGGTATATACCCAGTACTGGGATTGCAGGGTTAAATAGTAGTTCTGCTTTTAGCTCTTTGAGGAATTACCATACTGCTTTCCACAATGGTTAAACTAATTTACATCCCACCAATATGTCTAAGTGTTCCTTTTTTTCTGCATTCTCAATAGCATCTGTTATTTTTTGACTTTTTAAGAATAGCCTTTCTGACTGGTATGAGACGGTGTGTCACCATGGTTTTAATGCGCATTTCTCAAATGATCAGTGATAGATATTGAACTTTTTCTCATATGCTTGTTGGACGCATGTATGTCTTCCTTTGAAAAGTGTCTGTTCATGTTCTTTGCTCACTTGTTAATGGAGTTGTTTTTCTCTTGTAAATTTGTTTAAGTTCCTTATAAATGCTGGATATTACACCTTTGTCAGACGCAGTTTGCAAATACTTTCTCCCATTCTGTAGGTTGTCTGTTTACTCTTTCCACAGTTTCTTTTGTTGTGCAGAAGCTCTTAAGTAAATTAGATTCCCCTTGTCATTGTTTGCTTTCATTGCAATTACTTTTGGTGTCTTTGTCATGAAATCTTTGCCTATTCCTACATTCAGGATGGTATTGCCTAGTTTGTCTTCCTGGGTTTTCATAGTTTTGAGTTTTACACCATGTCTTTAATCCATCTTGAGTTGATTTTTGTATTTGATGTAAGTGAGGGTGGTGTAAGGAAGGGTGGATGCTTCAGTTTTCTGCATATGGCTAACCAGTTATCCCAGCACCATTTATCAAATAGGGAATTGTTTCCCCTTTGCTTGTTTTTGTCAGCTTTGTTGAAGATCAAGTGGTGCTAGGTCTGCAGCTTTATTTCTGGGCTCTTGATTCTGTTCTGCTGGTTTATGTGCCTGTTTTTGTACCAGTACCATGTTGTTTTTGTTCCTGTAGCCCTGTGATATAGTTTGAAGTTGGGTAACATAATGCCTTCAGCTTTGTTCTCTTTACTTAGGATTGCCTTGGCTATTCAGGCCTTTTTTTTCTGGTTCTACATTAATTTTAAGATAGTTTTTCTAGTTTTGTGAAGAATGTTGTTGGCAGTTTGATATGAATAGCGTGGAATCTGCACATTGCTTTGGGCATTCTGACCATTTTAATGATGTTGATTTTTCCTATCCATGAGCCTGGGATTTTTTTTTTTTTATTTGTTTGTGTCATCTCTGATGACATGATTTTTTCATTTGTTTGTGTCATCTTTGAGCAGTGTTTTGTAATTCTCATTGCAGAGAATTCTTTTTTTTTTTTTTTTTTTTGAGACGGAGTCTCGCTCTGTCGCCCAGGCTGGAGTGCAGTGGCCGGATCTCAGCTCACTGCAAGCTCCGCCTCCCGGGTTCACGCCATTCTCCTGCCTCAGCCTCCCGAGTAGCTGGGACTACAGGCGCCCGCCACCTCGCCCGGCTAGTTTTTTGTATTTTTTAGTAGAGACGGGGTTTCACCGTGTTAGCCAGGATGGTCTCCATCTCCTGACCTCGTGATCCGCCCGCCTCGGCCTCCCAAAGTGCTGGGATTACAGGCTTGAGCCACCGCGCCCGGCCATTGCAGATAATTCTACACCTCCCTGGTTAGCTGTATTCCTAGGTATTTTATCCTTTTTGTGGCTATTGTGAGTGGGATTGCTTTTCTGATTTGGCTCTTGGTTTGGCTGCTGTTGGTGTATAGGAATGCTAGTGATTTTTGTACATTGATTTTGTATCCTGAGACTTTGCTCAAGTTGTTTATCAACTAAAGGAGCTTTTGGGCTGAAGGTATGAGGTTTCTGGATATAACATCATGTCATCTGCAGAGAGAGTTTGACTTCTCTTCCTATTTGGATGCTCTTTATTTCTTTCTCTTTCATGATTGCTCTGGCTAGGACTTTCACTACTATTTTGAATAGGAGTGGTGAGAGAGGGCAGCCTTGTCTTGTGCCAGTTTTCAAGGGCAAAAAGCTTCCAGCTTTTGCCCATTCAATGTGATATTTGCTGTGGATGTGTCATAGATGTCTCTTATTATTTTGAGGTATGTTCCTTCAATACCTACTTTATTGAGAGTTTTTAACATGAAAGGGTGTTAAATTTTTATCAAAAGCATCTTTTCTGCATTGATTGAGATAATCATGTGTTTTTTGTCTTTAGTTCTGTTTATGTGATGAATTACTTTTATTTATTTGCATATGTGGAACCAACCTTGCATCCCAGGAATGAAGCCTATTTGATCATGGTGGATTAGCTTTTTGATGTGCTGCTGGATTTGGTTTGCAAGTATTTTGCTGAGGATTTTTGCATTGATGTTCATCAAGGATATTGGCCTGAAGTTTTCTTTTTTCTTGTTGTGGCTCTGCCAGGTTTTAGTATCAGGATGATGGTAGCTTCATAGAATGTGCTGAAGAGGAGCCACTCCTCCTCAATTTTTTTTGTGTACTTTCTCTAGGAATGGCACCAGTTCTTTGTACATCTGGTAGAATTCAACTATGAATCCATCAGGTCCTGGGCTTGTTTTGGTTGGTAGGCTATTTTTTACTGATTCAACTTGGGAGCTTGTTGCTGGTCTGTTCAGGAAGTCAATTTCTTCCTGGCTTAGTCTCGGGTGGGTGTATGTGTCCAGGAATTTATCCATTTTTTCAAGGCTTTCTAGTTTGCATGCATAGAGGTGTCCATAGTAGTTTTTGGTGGTTATTTGGTTATTTTTATTTCTGTGCAGTCAGTGTTAACATTCCGTTCATTCTTTTCTTTTTTTTTTTTGAGACAGAGTCTTGCTTTGTCACCCAGGCTGGAGTACAGTGGCACCATCTTGGCTCACTGCAACCTCTGCCTCCTGGGTTCAAGCAATTCTTGTGCCTCAGCCTCCTGAGTAGTTGGAACTACAGGTGTGCGCCACCATGCCCAGCTAATTTTTGTATTTTTAGTAGAGAGTGTTTCACCATGTTTGTCAGGCTGCTCTCGAACTCCTGGCCTCAAGTGATCTACCGGCTTCAGTCTCCCAAAGTGCTGGGATTACAGTTATGAGCCACCACACCAGGCCTCAAAATTTTAAGTTGTGTTTATTTGGACCTTCTCTCTTTTTCCTTTATTAGTCTAGGTGGTGGCCTATCTTATTACTTTTTTCAAAAAACCAATTCCTGGATTCATCAATCTTTTGAATTACTTTTGTGTCTTGATTTTCTTCTGGTTAGCTGTGATTTTGGTTGTGACTTGTCTTTTGCTAGCTTTGGGGTTGATTTGTTTTTGCTTCTCTAATTGTTTTAGTGGTGATATTAGGTTGTTAATTTGAGATCTTTCTAACTTTTTGAGATCTTTCTAACTTTTTGAGATCTTTCTAACTTTTTGATGTGGGCAGGTAGTGCTATAAATTTCCGTCTTATCATTGCCTTACCTGGGTCCCAGAGATTCTGGTATTGTCTTTGTTCACACTATTTTCAAATAACTCCTTGATCTCTGCCTTAATTTCATTATTTACCCAAAAGTCATTCAGAAGCATGTTGCTTAGTTTCCATGTAATTGTATGGTTTTGAGTGATTTTCTTAGTCTCAACTTCTATTTTTACTGCCCTGTCGTCCAAGAGTGTGTTTGGTAAGAATTTGGTTATTTTACATTTGCTAAGTATTGTTTTATGTCCAATTATGTGGTTGATTTTAGAGTATGTGCCTTGTGGTGATGAGAAGAATGTATATTCTGTTGTTTTGGGGTGGAGAGTTCTGTAGATATCAATCATATACATTTGGTCTAATGTTGAGCTCAGGTTCTGAATATGTTTTTTAATTTTCTTCCTCGATGATCTGCCTGATAACTGTTAGTGGAGTGTTGAAATCTCCCACTCTTATTGTATGGGATTCTGTGTCTCTTTGTAGGTCTCTAAGAACTTGCTTTATGAATCTGGGTGCTCTTGTGTTGGGTGCATATATATTTAGGATAGTTAGATCTTCTTGCTGAATTGAACCCTTCACCATTATGTAATGCCCTCCTTTGTCTTTTTGATCTTGGACTTGGCTTCTTAAAAACAACCTTAATGGCAATATTCTTTGTCTCTTAAGTTCTTAAGTGCACTCCTATTCTTTTTTTTGTTTTGTTTTGTTGTTGTTTTTGTTTAGATAGAGTCTCACTTTGTAGCCGGGCTGGAGTGCAGTGGCACTATCTCTGCTCACTGCAGCCACCTCCTCCCAGTTCAAGCAATTCTCTTGCCTCAGCCTCCTGAGTAGCTGGGACTACAAGTGTGTGCCACCATGCCCAGCTAATTTTTGTATTTTAGTAGAGACAAGGTTTCACTGTGTTGGCCAAGATGGTCTTGATCTCTTAATCTCGTGATCTGCCTGCCTCAGCCTCTCAAAGTGTTGGGATTACAGGCCTGACCCACCACGTACATCTCTATTCTTATGAGACAATCATGCCACCATCGATAATATGCCAAACCTCCTTGATTGCTGCATTTATCACCTTGACTCCTCCTGAATTGCACAGTGGTGATAAACAATGGCTGAACATTTTTCTTTTGAGGACTTTGGAGTGCAACAACTACATTTATTCTGTGAGAAAGAAATTCATTCTTTCTCTTGAACAAGAGGAGGGACTGTGAACTTCCCTGAAGCAAAAAGGATTTGCCTATAAACACTGTGTTAAGAGACTTGACCAAACATTAGCCTGGCTTCCACTTGGAGTAGTTAAGCCCAGGCCATGTGCTGAGTCTTTGCTCAAGAAAATACAACTAAGCTCAACTCCAAGTAAGACAAAGGAGTCTGAGGTTTTTGAAAAGAGAACAAATAGGAAATAAAAAGAAACTATGGAAAAGTAAAAAGAGGAGAATTTAAAAAGTGACTGAGGACTATGTGAAAATGGAAATTATAAAAGGGGATAAGTAGAGAATTACTAAAAATGATGAAGTCTCTCCCTCCTACTGAAATAGTCTGAATAAAATAGGTCTCATTGCCTTCAGCAAGTACCCAGCACTGCTGTTTTTCTTAGACAATTTCTAGGGTTGCCTTAGATGAAGTGGGATGAAAGGGCATTAGAAGGCACAGGCCAAAAGATCAGAACTCTGGACTCTCAGTCCCAAATTCTATTAGTAGAGCTCCTTTTTCATATTCTTCATAGACTGGGGGCTTTGCTGAGAGTTTGTTGGGCTGAATAAAGGAAAAACAACAGACTTCTGAAGTTAGTCACATCTGTCCTTGACTCAATTATACAAACATGAGGATTCTCAAAGTTATGGCTTTTTTTCTAGAAATGCTTTATTTTCAGGAAGTATTTATTTAGAGTTGATGACTTGAATATTAACCTCAAGGCAAGGAAATGAGTGAAATGACCTCCTAATGTCTTTCCCATGAATCTATAACTTGGTGGTCAGCTTCTTCCCAAGTTATTTTTCTTCTGGCACCTCAGTGATTTTATTAGTTTCACCCCAACTACTCCCAGCAGGGGAAGTCAGTGATCTGAAAGGCACCAGGCTGGAGTTCTCTTGCATAAAGATCACTCTTCAAAGCAGTTCCTTCCTAGAAATTTGTTATGTTTATCTTTGCCAATCATCTATGATTAGTGTAGTAATTATTCTGTTTTTGCTATCTTTTAGTTTTGATACTCACTGAAGGCTTAACTTGTCAATGATTAAAGCATGTGTTTCTGCTTTGATTCAGCATCTTCTTAGTGTGAGCATGGTGGTACAATTCTCTTGAATCAGTGCTGGGATTTATTTGATTATGAAAATTTATTTGTATTCAAGCATTTTAAATGCACTTTTAATATTAAGTACATTTAATATTACATGTACTATTAACTTGAAGTGTAACTAATATGAACAAATTCCGAAGAACATGAAAATAACTTTTAATCCTGTAAGCACGAGTATTAAATTTATTTCTTTTCACAATATTAAAAGCATATGTGATATTTTGAAAGACTTAAAGGTGGGGACAAGAGGTTATTTAAACCTACGTTTGGAGGCAACTTTTATGGCTTAAACTACAAAGAATTATCCTTTTTATATATTAAATGATTGTATAGTTTTTTTAATACTCTTTTGATATGAGTGTGAAATTCTTAAAGAAAATAGCAAACATCTCTAACAATCATTACAATTCTAATAGCTAACTGTTCTGAGCCATTACTTGGCACCATGCACTGTTTAAAATGCCTCACTTGACCGGGCGCAGTGGCTCATGCCTGTAATCCCAGCACTTTGGTAGGCCGAGGCGGGCAGATAATGAGGTCAAGAGATCAGGACCATCCTGGACAACATGGTGAAACTCCGTCTCTACTAAAAATACAAAATTATCCAGGTGTGGTGGTGTGTGCCTGTAATCCAAGCTACTCAGGAGGCTGAGGCAGGACAATCGCTGGAACCTGGGAGTCAGAGGTTGCAGTGAGCTGAGATCACGCCACAGCCCTCCAGCCTGGTGACAGAGCAAGATTCCATTTCAAAACAAACAAACAAACAAACAAACAAAACGCCTTACTTATCTCACTCATGTAATCATGACAATAACATTAATTGTATTATCCCTATATGACATTTGACAGGTGACAAAAATATGCAGAGAGGGATTAATTAAACTGCATAACATTACTCAGAGAATGCATTATTTTTATTACATAGGTTTTTTTGTATTACAGTACCACATACACAGAGGCCTTCCATTGGAAATAACTTATAGGAATAATTGTAGGTCTCTGCACTTTCTTCAGCTCTTGGTTTAGGTCTCAAATTGTGAGTGATTTCTCTCTTTAGTGAAGTTGTAATGCAATTCAATAACATAGCAGAAAACACAGAAAATATTACCTGTTTATTAACCAGAAATGCACTTACATGTTGTATTAGTCCATTCTCATGCTGCTATGAAGAAATATCCAAGACTGGGTAATTTATAAAGGAAAGAGGTTTAATTGATTCACAGTTCTGCATGGCTAGGGAAGCCTCAGGAAACTTACAATCATGGCACTCTTCACAGGGGGGCAGCAGAAAGAATGAGTTTTAAGTAAAGGGGAAGCCCCTTATAAAACAATCAGATCTCATGAGAACTCACTCACCATCAATGAGAACAGCATGGGGACAACTACCCCATGAATCAATTATGTCCACCCAATCCTGCCCTTTACACATGGGGATTATGGGAACTGCAATTCAAGATGAGATTTGGGTGGGGTCACAGAGCCAAATCATATCATTCTGCCCCGCCCCCTGCCCCAAGTCTCATGTCCTCACATTTCAAAACACAATCATACTTTTCCAACAGTCCCCCAAAGTCTTAGCTCATTACAGCATTAACCCAAATGTCCAAGTCCAAAGTTTCATCTGAGACAAGACAAGTCCCTTCCACCGATGAGCCTGTAAAATCAAAGGCAAGTTAGTTACTTCCTAGATACAACGGAGGCACAGGCATTGGGTAAATGCACCCATTCCAAATGGGAGAAATTGGCCAAAACAAAGGGGTTATGGGCCCCATGCAAGTCCGAAATCCAATAGGGCAGTCAATAAACCTTAAAGTTCCAAAATGATCTCCTTTGATTCCAAGTCTCACATCCAGGTCACACCGATGCAAGAAGTGGGCTCCCAGGGCCATAGGCAGCTCCACCCCTCTGGCTTTGCATGGTACAGCCCCCCTCCTGGCTGCTTTCATGGGCTGGCATTGAGTGTCTGTGGCTTTTCCAGGGGCACAATGAAAGTTGTCAGTGGATCTACCATTCTGGTCTGGAGGACAGTGGCCCTCTTCTCACAGCTCCACTAGGTAGTACCCCACTGAGGACTCTGTGTGGGGACTCTAACCCCACATTTCCCTTCTGCACTGTCCTAGCAGAGGTTCTCCATGAGGGCTTTGCCTCTGCAACAAACTTCTGCCTGGGCATCCAGGCATTTCCATACATCCTCTGAAATCCAAGTGAAGGTTCCCAAACCTCAGTTCTTGACTTCTGTGAAAACACGGGCTCAACACCACGTGGAACCCTCCAAGGCTTGGAGCTTGGACCCTCTGAAGCAATGGCCTGAGCTGTACCTTGGCCCCTTTTAGCCGTTGCTGGAGCTGAAGCAGCTGGGAGGCAGGGCACCATGTCTTGAGGCTGCACAGAACAGGGGGATCCTGGGCCCAGCTCATGAAACCATTTTTCCTTCCTAGGTTTCCAGGCCTGTGATGGGAGGGGCTGCCAAGAAGGTCTCTGACATGCCCTGAAGACATTTCCCTCATTGTCTTGGTAATTAATATTCCACTCCTTGTTACACAAATTTCTGCAGCTTGCTTGAATTTCTTCCAAGAAATTGGGTTTTTCTTTTCTATCGCCTTGTCAGGCTGCAAATTTTCCAAACTTTTATGCACTGCTTCCTCTTGAACATTTTGCTACTTAGAAATTTCTTCCATGAGATACCCTAAATTATCACTCTCAAGTTCAAAGTTCCACAGCTCTCCAGGGCAGGGGCAAAGTACTGCCAGCCTCTTTGCTAAAGCATAGCAAGAATCACCTTTATCCCAATTCCCAACAAGTTCTTCATCTCTATCCAAGACCATCTCAGCCTGGACTTCATTTTCCATGTCACTATCAACATTTTGGTAGAAGCCATTGAAGTCTCTAGAAAGTCCCAAACTTTCCCACATCTTCTTGTCTTCCAAACCCTCCAAGTCTCTAGGAAGTTCCACACTTTCCCACATTCTTCTGTCTTCTTTTTTTTTTTTTAGACAGAGTTTTGCTCTTGTTGCCCAGGCTGGAAGGCAGTGGTGCAATCTCGGTGTTCAAGTGTTCAAGCCATTCTCCTGCCTCAGCCTCCCAAGTAGCTGGGACTAGGCATGTAATCCTGCCTGTAATCCATGAGGCACCATGATGCCCAGCTAATTTTGTATTTTTAGTAGAGATGGGGTTTCAACATGTTGGCCAGGCTGGTCTCCAACTCCTGACCTCAGGTCACCCACCTGCCTCAGTCTCCCAAAGTGCTGGGATTACAGGGATAAGCCACCACACCCAACCTTTATTGTCTTCTTCTGAACCCTCCAAACTATTCCAACCTCTGCCTGTTGCCCAGTTCCAAAGTCACTTCCACATCTTAGGGTATCCTTATAACAGCACCCTACGTTTGTGGTACCAATTTACGGTATTAGTCTGTTTTCATGCTGTTATGAAGAACTACTCAAGACGGGGCAATTTATAAAGAAAAGAAGTTTAACTGACTCAGTTTCACATGGTTGAGGATGCCTCAGGAAACTTACAATCATGACTGAAGGCACCTCTTCACAGTGTGGCAGCAGAAACAATGAGTTTTGAGTGAAGGAGGAAGCCCCTTACAAAACCATAAAGCCATCAGATCTTGTGAGAACTCACTATCATGAGAACAGCATGGGGAAAACCACCCCCCTATGATTCAGTTATGTCCACCTGGTCCCACCCTTAACACATGAGGATTACAGGAATTACAAGATTACACATTAATCTTAAATTACACATTAATAAATGTGTAATGAAACATCCCCATTTTTGAAATTTGAGTTCATTTCAATAGATATGGAAATAATAGAAAATGCCTCTGATGTCAAATTCCTGGGAAGTATAGGCAAAAAAATACCAGATCTTTAAAGGTATTTGAATAAGTAAATGTTGCAGCCAAACCATATCACTTGATAAAAATGCACATGTTAACCATTGAATCAAAACCATGTAGAAGCTTAGATAATTCAATTTCAATCAGATGATTCCTTTTATTCTTTAAATGATAGAGAACATTATAGCCATCGGCTTGTGGTGACAATTTTTCCCTTAAATAAATGAAAAGACAAATTTATTTTTCTCAAAGAATTCTGTACCATTATTGGAATAAAAGATCATCAGTTGTAACAGAGAACTGCCAAAAAGCCTGAAATAACATTGCTGTTCAGAATTAGCTATTACAAAATCACCCCGAGAAATCTCAGTGCTCCACAAACTTCACATCGTCAAAGGCCATAATTATTATAAACATTGACCTCTATTAATTCAGAGATCACTATCATCATTACTCTCAAGTATCCAAGAGTCATGCATTAATCCCAGAACATCACGTACCTAATCAGGAATGGAGAAGTAATGTCCTTTTGAATTTTATACCTCTGGTGGTGCCCATAAAAATCTTAGGATTTTGAGCTCTTTGAGGGTCATGATTTTTACCTTTATTCTCTTTGTGTCCACAAACATCTAAGATACCAGTAATGCTATTAACTAATTTGCTGACAAAGAGGAAATTGAATAAAATTTAAATATACTCTGAAAATATGATTTTTGGAATATACTAATTTTTCAGTGACTCATTCTGCACAATTTTAAATCTTTTTCATAGTAACTTCAGTTTGCCTGACTTTAAATGGGAAAACTCACATTTTAAATATATAATGAAACATCCTCATTTTTGATTTGAGTTCATTTCAATAGATATGAAAATAATAGAAAATACCCCTGATGTCAAATTCCTGAGAAGTACAAGCAAAAAACCCAGATTTTTAAAGGTATTTGAATAAGTAAATGTTGCAGTCATCTATACTTTATAAGTTAGCTGTGATACAAAAAACAGTGCATGACAGTTGCTTGTCAATTTTGTGATTTATTCAGAAATATACATCTCTGCATACACTTACAGTTTTATACAGTCATGCAAAATGTCAAAAGCACTGATGTTACTCAAAGGAAATGTTAAGGAGCTAAGACTCACTCCAAGGTCCTTCAAAAACCTGGCCAATCCTGTGAATGTCGCGTGGCCTTCACATCGCAGCCTGCATCCTGACAGGCCCTGTGAGCCCCATCCCGTTTCATGGAATGTGAGTCAGTAGCTCAGAGAAGGACAAGGACATCTGCAAAATTGGCTTGAAATACTCAACTTTTCAAAATTTTATATTTTTATACATATAAATATATATTCTTAGAATGTATTTTTGTTTTTCTATCTGAACAGAAGTGCAATAACTCTTTAAAAATACTTCTTTTTTTTTTTTTTTTTTTGAGACGGAGTCTTGCTCTGTCGCCGGGGCTGGAGTGCAGTGGCCGGATCTCAGCTCACTGCAAGCTCCGCCTCCCGGGTTCACGCCATTCTCCTGCCTCAGCCTCCCGAGTAGCTGGGACTACAGACGCCCGCCACCTCGCCCGGCTAGTTTTTTGTATTTTTTAGTAGAGACGGGGTTTCACAGTGTTCGCCAGGATGGTCTCGATCTCCTGACCTCGTGATCCGCCCGTCTCGGCCTCCCAAAGTGCTGGGATTACAGGCTTGAGCCACCGCGCCCGGCCTAAAAATACTTCTAAACAGACCTGGCTCCGTGGCTCACACCTGTAATCCCAGCAACTTTGGGAGGCCAAGGCGGGCGGATCACGAGGTCGGGAGATCAAGACCATCCTGTCTAATACAGTGAAACCCCATCTCTACTAAAAATACAAAATCAAAATTAGCCAGACGTGGTGGCAGGCACCTGTAGTCCCAGTTACTTGGGAGGCTGAGGCAGGAGAATGGCGTGAACCCGGGAGGCGGAGCTTTTAGTGAGCCGAGATCCCGCCACTGCACTCCAGCCTGGGTGACAGAGAGAGACTCTGTCTCAAAAAAGAAAGAAAAAAAATTCTGAACAAATGATGATGAAAATAAGAAACTGAATACAATTGCAAACAATGAATTTAATCATTAGTTTCTTCTACTTTATACTATATGTGAATTTGGTCTAGAAAATACAACATAAAAGGATATAAGTAAAAACCAACCGTTGAGCATTACTAAAGTAAAAATGTTGAACGGAATGCTTTATTATGTATGTATGTATGCATGTATGTATGTATGTATTTATTTGTTTATTGAGACATGGTTTTACCCTGTTGCCCAGGCTGGAGTGCAGTGGCAAGACCAGGGCTCACTGTAGCCTTGAAATTTCAAGCTTAGGCTAGCCTCTGACTTCAGCCTCCTGAGTAGCTGGAACTACAGGTGTGTGCCACCAGGCCTGGCTAATTAAAAAAAAATTTTTTTTTTTTGTAGAAACAGACCCTCACTATGTTGCCAGGGCTGGTCTCAAACTCCTGGGCTTAAGAGAGCCTCCTGTCTTCGTCTCCCAAAGTACTGGGATTATAGGTGTGAGTCATCACGTGTGGCCTAAATGATATATTTTAATTATGTACCTAGCACATGAGTTTCAAAGTTTTCACTCTCCAGGAATGTTCATAAGGTCAGTTTAATTATTAATTGCACATTTTATAATTATAGAATTAATGCATAAATACAGTAAAACAAAACAAAATGTGAAACTACAAAATTGTGTGAAATAAAAAAAGAATATTTCTTCTTCTCTGTCTCTATACATTTTCCATCTTTACCATGTTCCACATATCTTTATTACTAGTATTATGAAAAATGTAAAGCCTATGCAAAAGGAAATAAATAGCATCATGAATGAATAGTATAATTAACTCATTGACCTAATACCCTGCTTCAGTTTTGGACAGTCTTGATTCCTCTGATCCCACTTCCCTGACACAGATTAATTGAAGAGCATTTCTGGCATCCTATCGTTTCATCCACGAATATTTTAGTATCCATCTCCAAAGGGTAAGGATCCCCTTTTTAAAATAATACATCTAAAAAATTAGCCAGAATTACTTACTTTTAACCAAAATCCAGTCACTGTTCAAATTTCCCTCATTGTCTTATTTTGTGTTTTTGAAGATAGAGTCTCGCCCTGTCACCCAGGCTGGAGTGCAGTGGCACGATCTCTGTTCACTGCAACCTCTGCCTCCTGGGTTCAAGCGATTCTCCTGCCTCAGCCTCCCAAGTAGCTGGGATTACAGGCACTCACCACCACGCCTGGTTAATTTTTTGTATTTTTAGTAGAGATGGGGTTTCACCATATTGGCATGTTGGCCAGGCTTGTCGGCCAGGCTTGATCTCCTGACCTTAAGTGATCCGCCCACCTCAGCCTCCCAAAGTGTTAGGATTACAGGTGTGAGCCACGGTGCCTGGCCAGTCTTACATACTTTTTCACACCATTTTTCTTTTTTTAAAAAAAGCTGAATCCTTGTATGGATATGACAATGGATTAGGGACTCTCCAAAGCATTCTTCATTCTTACTCTTCCCCTTCCATCTTTTTTTCCATGCAATTTGTTAAAGAACCCAGGACAGAATCCACAGTGTAGATTTTTATGATTGTGTCGTCACTCTGGTGTCATTTAACACGCTACTCTGACCCCAGTGTTTTCTGTGAAACCCACAGGTTAGGGGTGTTGGGCAGATTTGTTTGCTTCTGGGTGTGTGTTTCCAACACTCAGACTCAGGACCTGGTAACAATCCCTATAGCAGTTCGGAACTATTTGCTTGATTTTGACTGAACACCAGAGGGCAGTGCAGGTGGACACCAAGAGCATCGCTGTCAACACACAGAGGCGTGCGGGCACAGGGATCCTGCACTGCCAGGCGAAGCTCCCTTCTCTGCTCCCAAGCAATGTCTTTCTCTCCTCTGAAGCACAGCCACATAGTCTAGGTCCTAATCTCTGGGGGGCACTGACGACCAAGAGGTGCATGAGCACCCAATGTGAGAGGACAGGAGTCTGGAAACCCAGCACAGGGGTCTTCTCAGAACCTTAGGACATTCCCAATGTTGTGGGAGTAGGAGAAGAATGACTAGTTAAGGAAATAAATACATAGTGTCCAATGTAAGTGCCATGCGGAAGAATAAAGCAGGGAAGGGCAAGAAGATGCCAAGGGTGGACAAAGAAGCTCTCATTGATAAAGAGACATTAGAGCACACATCTGAAGGTGGCGAGACAGTCAGCCTTTCAGGTATCTGGAGCAAGCTTGTTGCAGTAAGAGGAAAGAGCAGGTGCAAAGGCCCTGGGGCAGGAACATGCCAGTTGTGTTTGAGGGGGACAGCAAGCTGTCGTAACTGGAACAGAGAGAGAAGGGGGAAGATGGTAGTGAATGAAATCTGAAAAGGAACAGATTATGCATGATTTTTAGGCCGTTATAAGGACTTTGGCTTTTACTCCTGTGAATCAGAAAGCTACGTGACTGGGGTGAGGTAGTGCTTTACTAAGAGGAGCGATGCTCTATGACAATTTTTAAAGGATCACTCTGGTTGCTGAGTTACAAATACATAGAATGTGTCAGCTGGGAGATCAATGGGGAGGTGATTGCAATCATCTGGGGTGGCTGCTGCAATCTATCTTAGAAACTTGCATGGTTCATGCTTTTTATTTTAGGCAAGTTCATTAGCATTTGCTTTTCAGATACTTAATGAACCTTTCAGTCTATTTAGAGAATAAAGCATGTGCCTAAATGATCAGCACACAGTATTAGAAAATGGAAAGCCATGAGTATAATAACAGAGGCGCCCTCAGGGGCAAAGTGAGGTCAGGAGAGGAAGGGACTGCAGCCAGCTTGGCAGGTGAGAATGGCATAGGACAGGCTTTCCTTGAGGTGGTCACAAATACAGTTTTATCAGTTTTCCTTATGATGATCACAAACACAGTCTTATCAGTTTCCAGAAATCTTACAAATTTTCACTAATAAAATGCTGCAACATATCCTATACCATATGCCAATTTAAAATAGGTTTTACTCCAATGAGTTAGGTTATCTGTAAATAACACATGGTCAAATCCCGTATGTATGTGTAGCAAATACTTTCTCAGTGTCCTGTTGTTTTTAATCCAGCGTGTTCCACCAGCCTGGCCTAGGCTAGGGCTGGCACCTAGAGAGTCATTAGGGGAAGTGTGTGTTTGTTTTGGGGTGTGTGTAGTGTGTGTGTGTAAGACTCATTGGCTCTACTCCAGGCCCCCTCTATCAAAATTTCTGGAGGCGGGAATCAAGTGTGACACTGATTTGGAAACCACCGATACAGTTCACAGTCTTCTAATCCAATCTATAACAGCTGCCTTCATGACAAACTGAATGTTGAAAGCTGTGGAAGGTGCCAGTAAGTAAAAATAGAGGTGGAGGGAAAGCCATTTCAGACAAAGGGCATAGAGCACTAAAAACCATAGGAGTCAGACCGGATTGGTTTTGCAGTGACTTCTGATGGCTTTTGCAAGTGTTCAATGACTGGATTTGCCTGGAATGTGGGGGTCAGGGTCCTTGGAGGAGGGTAGTAAGAAATAAGGTTTTGGAGTGTGTGAAATTAGATTGTGGAGGGCCTCACATATTGAGCAAAGGACACTAAAGTTTATTTTCTAGGTAATAGGGAGCCAATCAAAATTTTTTTTTTTTTTTTTTTTTTTTTTTTGAGACGGAGTCTTGCTCTGCCACCCAGGCTGGAGTGCAGTGGCCGGCTCTCAGCTCACTGCAAGCTCCGCCTCCCGGGTTCACACCATTCTCCTGTCTCAGCCTCCCGAGTAGCTGGGACTACAGGCGCCCGCCTCGTCGCCCGGCTAGTTTTTTGTATTTTTAGTAGAGACGGGGTTTCACCGTATTAGCCAGGATGGTCTCGATCTCCTGACCTCGTGATCCGCCCGTCTCGGCCTCCCAAAGTGCTGGGATTACAGGCTTGAGCCACCGCGCCCGGCCAAAATTTTTTAAATGAATGATGACACCGCAGAACTATGGTTGAAGAACTACACACATCTGAGTCATGTGTAATAAAAGCTATTGTGTCATGAGTCCAGAGATGAGAAAGCTTTCTGCAGTCAGTCAGGAGAGAGGGGGTTGGGTACTTAAATAGCAATAGGCCACTGGGATGTGTAGGTTGGAATGAATGTGAGAGACAGAAGACATGAACAGCAGAAGAGAAAGGACAAGGTCAAAGGTGGCACTGGGGTTTTAAATACAGGAAGTTGGGAGGATGAACCAGCAGCCTTAGCAAGATACAGGAGGAAAAAGAGATTTAGGAAAAATGTAGTATTGGTCAGCCAGATTTGGGAATGCCAATGCCATAACCAACTATAACCAATGGAAGATGATTTAACACAGTTGTAAGTATCTTGAAGCCAATGGTCTGTTTAGATGGGAAACAGTCTTTCTTTTATTTATTCATTTTTTTTTTTTTTTTCTGAGACGGAGTCTCGCTCTGTCGCCCAGGCTGGGGTGCAGTGGTGCGATCTCGGCTCACTGCAATCTCCGACTCCCGGGTTCACACCATTCTCCTGCCTCAGCCTCCCGAGTAGCTGGGACTACAGGCGTCAGCCACCACATCCAGCTAATTTTTTGTATTTTTAGTAGAGATGAGGTTTCACCGTGTTAGCCAAGATGGTCTCGATCTCCTGACCTCCTGATCCG
The DNA here is from genome assembly GCF_009764315.1 of Trachypithecus francoisi. Classification (NCBI taxonomy): domain Eukaryota; kingdom Metazoa; phylum Chordata; class Mammalia; order Primates; family Cercopithecidae; genus Trachypithecus; species Trachypithecus francoisi. The sequence goes on along the minus strand of NW_022680994.1, from coordinate 26,839 downwards.
TCCGCCTCAGCCTCCCAAAGTGCCAGGATTACAGGTGTGAGCCACCTGGCACAGCCCAGGAAATACTCTTTCATTTTCAAATTTAAAACTTTATTCTTAAAATTTATACATTTAATCCAGAATACTCTATGAATATATATTGAATAAATGTGTTCCTTTTAAAATTTATATTTGATTTGTGGTGTCCCATTTAACTATAGCTTTCTGAAGAAATCTCAGTTCTTTATGCAAATTGTATCATAATAGTCAAGAATTTAAGATTACTTTTGTGTTCAAGGTCCTATCTCCAATTATCCTCTTGTTTAACATGATTGCCTTTTGACCTACTTTCCATCTTAACTTTAACATTATGTTTTTAAATTACCCTGAATCAAATTTCGATTTAAGAAACTCCAAAAAGAACAAAAATTGGAAACAGCCTATGACATTTTGGGAAATCAAGAAATGTATTGAATTGTAGCACCCAGTTTCATACTCCACAAGAGAAAACTAAAGTAAAGCCTGATCAAGACGTTCCTTTAATACAACTCAATCACCTTTGAGTCTTTATTCTTTACCAGTCTCTCTATTCTCTGTGCCTATTTTCTACTCTCCCTGAGCAGAAATTTAAGTGTCATATTTTGCCAAGGCCTCCATTACGTGAGTAATGAGTGCTTATTGATATCCTCTGTTTTTCTGTTGGTCGAGTTTCCAGGAACATTCACTCTTTGGGGAGGAGTAAAGACTCATGTAAAGGTCATGTTATGTCTCTTCATCTTCCATCCTTCAGAGATTACTGGTGGCCAGAACACCTATGTGGGAGAGTGGGTATGGGAAGTGGGGTGTGTGGATAAAGAAACTCTGTTCCGGAGAAGCTCCCAAGGATCTGTGAGTCAGAGAAGTCACCTACCTCTAGGGTTGCACAAATCTAGCACTTTTTATGAAAACTGCATTCACCCAGACTGTGAAAAGAAAAAAGGGATGGCTGAGAACTTTTAAAATTCAGCAACAGACACCTGCCCATAAATCAAAGAAGCTCAAAGAACACCAGATCCTACTTTCCTACTGTCATAAATTAGGTAGTTATTTTAACAAAATAAAAAGATAGAAAATAACATTGAACACGAAGGATGCTTTATGCCGAAAGGACCTAACAGACACACACAGAAACTTCACCCAACAGCAGCAGAATACACACTATTCTCAGGGACACATAGAACTTTCTGCAGGATGGACAACAGGTTAGACCACAAGACAAGTCTTTGCAAATGTAATATTAGAATCATATCAAGCACCTTTTCAGACAACAATGATGCGACACTAGAAGCCAACAATAGAAGGAATTCTGGAAAATGTACAGATATGTGGAAACGAAGCAGCATGGCGCTGAACAACGAATAGGTCAATGAAGAAATTCAAGTTAAAAGAATTAAGCAACATGTTTAAGTCAATGAAGAAATTAAACTAGAAATGTAAAAATATCTTGAGAAAAAATGGAAACACAACATACCAAAACTTATGAGATGCAGCAAAAGCATTTCTAAAAGGAAAGTTCATAGCAGTAAACATCAACAGCAAAAAGAAGAAAGATCTCAAATAAACAACTTAGTATTATCCCTCAAGGAAATAGAAAAAGGAGAACAAATTCTTCCAATGTTAGCAGAAGGGAATAAAATAATAAAGATCGAGCAAAAATAAGTGAAATGAAAACTAGAAAATGACACAAAAGATGAACAAAACTTAGTTTCTTAAAATATAAAACCAATAAACTTTTAGCTAGACTAAGAAAAAAGGAGCGAAGACTCAAATAAATACAATTAGAAATGAGAAAGGACACATTATAACTGATACCACAAAATACAAAGGATCATAAGAGACTATTACAATTATATGCCTTTATAAAAATTTTTTAATTGGCAACAACATTGGAAAATGTTATGCTAAAAGAAATGTCAGGCCAAAAAAGACAAATACTGTATGTTCTCGCTTATATACAGAATCTAAAATAATCAAACTGAAAGAAGCAAAGAGTAGAATGGTCGTTAGCAGAAGTTGGAGGTGTAGGGCGGAATGGGTAGATGGTGGTCAAAGGGTACAAAGCCTCGTTTGTACAAGAGGAATAATAAGGTTTTTTATTTTTTTTATTTTTATTTTTTATTTATTTATTTATTTATTTTTGAGACGGAGTCTCGCTCTGTCGCCCAGGCTGGAGTGTAGTGGCCGGTTCTCAGCTCACTGCAAGCTCCGCCTCCCGGTTTACGCCATTCTCCTGCCTCAGCCTCCGAGTAGCTGGGACTACAGGCGCCCGCCACCTCGCCCGGCTAGTTTTTTGTATTTTTTAGTAGAGACGGGGTTTCACCGTGTTAGCCAGGATGGTCTCGATCTCCCGACCTCGTGATCCGCCCGTCTCGGCCTCCCAAAGTGCTGGGATTACAGGCTTGAGCCACCGCGCCCGGCTAGGTTTTTTTTTTCTTTGAGATATATTGCAAAACTTGGTGAAAATAGTACATAGTAAAGTATTCTACATTTTAAAATCACTAAGAGAGGAAATTTCAAATGCATTCCCCATTAGAAATGGGGAAAAGTATTTGAGGTGGTGGATGTTAATTAGCTTGATATAATTATTCCAAATTATATTCATAAATTATACCATCACTTTGTACTCCATAAATATACACAACTATGATTTGTCAATTTACAATTTAAAAATAAAAATTGAAAACAAAACAAAACAAGAAAACACAATACGTGTGGTGTGTGCCTATGCATGTATGCATCCATACAAGTGCACACACATACCCTTCACCTCCATTACTTTCCAAAGTGGACAAATGTGTAATTATTTTGACTTAGGCTCCAAATATCTAATCTAATTCTAATATTTCCTTGAAGAATTATCAGTGGCCACTTGAGAAAGGAAGAGCTCGCTGGCAGACTACATCAGCTCGGGATTTTAAAAAAATGACTTTTTAATGGTTTTTTTTGGTGCGTGTTTTTGGTGTTGTTAATGAGAGTTGTAGGTAATGTTCATCAACAATGGAAATGAAGTCTGGTGGTCAATGCTTCCACATTGTCTAAACCCTACAGCTGAAAATAATGGGCGTTATTTATCTGTAAACTATGTTTATATGGTCTTTACATCCGTAATTCTCTATATCTTGTGCTGTCTGATATAAGAGAATTAAGAAGAAATTCTCATAAAGCAAGCTGCCTCTTTAAAAGTTTTCAGTCACGTTTCACCAGAAAAGTATAAAACACAAAGTTACAATAAAATGCCATTTTGGGGAAAATAAATTAAATAGATACAGCTGATATACACGAGGTTGTAAACAAAAGGAAAAACAGGGTTTTAGCATGGGTTTATTCTGTCAGTGTAAAGAAAGAAATAAATAAAAAAGTAAATCAAATTCTACTTTGTTGTTTATTTGGAAAGGATTTATCTTATCTTAAAAAGTACTATAGTGGGAATTTTGGTGACTTCTAGGCTCATTACTTTCTGAAGAGCTCTTGAGAGTTGTTATTCATTTAGTGTATTCAAATACAACACTTTATCTCACACTTGTTGAGGGGGTACAAATGTAAGTCTTCAAAGAATGATATAATCATTAGAAATACATCAAGGAATAAGTACAGTAAGGCAAGTAAATTTACTAATGTCCCATTAGAGATAAGTGGGACATTGCAAATTAACGACAATGGAGGAACAAACCACAGTTTCTTACTTTATGAGACATCCTTTCTGAATTTTTAAAAATTATAGAGAATCTTTCATTTGGTATAGATGCTCAGTTATTCAAAAGGGAACTTAGAAAAATTAGAAGTGGCCCACTTCATTATTTTTCACAATAATAACCAATACGAAACTTTTCCTGGAAGGCTAAAATCTTACCACAAAAAAGTTAAGCAAAAACGTTGGGCACTTCTTATGTAAATACAGTCTGTTTTGAAATGGTATGCTTTTTAATTTTTACAAACATTTTCGCTTTCAGATAATTTCACATGTGCATAAAAGTTGAAAAAATATGCCAAGTACTCCCATATACTTACCCTTTACCCAGGTTTATCAGTTGTTAACATTTTGTCACACTTGTTTATTCTAGATAGGTATTGATATAGATATACAGACACTTTTTTTGAATTATCTAAGAGCAAGTTGCAGACAGTATGCCCCTTATTTCCATACACTAGTGTAGATTTCCTAAGAACAAAGTCGTTCCTTAAAGGAGGAAATTAGTGAGGGTTTCTCACTGCAGCAAGTGATATTCTGAGCCAGCTGATTTGGCCTTGTGACCAATAGGAGGGACTATTTAACTTTGTATTCTTTTTTGATCTCCTTCTTTCTTTACACCCACTTACATTGTTTTCCATTTCTTTTACCCTCATAAATGTCAGATTTGTCCATGTGATTTATCAAGTTTATCAGAATATCAACTTGAATCTTTTCTTCTCTCTAACATTTATCTAAATATCTCAGGAGAATCCCATCCTTCCTTCTCTCCTTTATTCCATTTGCAAAGTTTAAAAAAAAAAAAGCCTCAATTATGGCATTTCAGTATTCATGGTAGTACAGATAATGCATTTATGTCAAGGAAAAGAAACGCATTTTAGGCCAGGCGTGGTGGCTCATGCCTTTAATCCCAGCACTTTGGGAGGCCGAGGCGAGTGGATCATGAGGTCAGGAGATCGAGACAATCCTGTCCAACATGGTGAAACCCCATCTCTACTAAAAGTACAAAAATTATGTGGACATGGTGGTGTCTGGCGCCTGTAGTCCCAGCTACTGGGGAGGCTGAGGCAGGAGAATTGCTTGAACCCGGGAGGCGGAGGTTACAGTGAGCTGAGATCGCACCACTGCACTTCAGCCTGGCAACAGAGTGAGACTGTGTCTCAAAAAAAAAAAAAAGTATTCTAAAGGTAACGAGACATAATATAGAATTTGTACACCAAATTTTGAACTTATGACTATTTTTAAAGGATAATTTGAAAGCTATTCCAGAATATGCTTCTTCTTGATTTGGTCTAATTTTGCTCTTTTTATTTCTTCCTTTTATTTGTTTGTTTTTTTGAGGTAGGAACTTAGTTGGTTGAGGCCTTTATCACTTCTAACGTAAACATTTAGTAAGAAAATTTTCCTCTCACCTCTGCTTTAGCTGCATCTTACATATTTTCATATACCTTATTTTTATTTTAAATTAGTTGTATGCACTTTAGTATACTGTCAACAAAATAATATTTCTAAAATAAAAACCAAGACATCAAGGCTTTACTTTCTTAACATTTCTTAACATTAAGTCAGCACAGCATCTTCCCAGATCTTTTCCTTTTTGGATGGCTCCATACTTTATTCCCTACCCATTTCCTCTTTCCTTTAAAGAATGATTAACAGATTCCATAGACAATATTGAATAAAACCCCAAATATAACTAAAGTAAATTGGAAGTTAAAGAGAAGGAAGGATGAGATAGTTAACGTAAACATGAACCAGTTTATACACTTTTTAATAATGTTTTACTTTTACTTAAAAAATAAGTAGAGTGTAAATGTAGCCCTTTGTTTAATCACTGAATCTAAAACTGTTTACTATAGAATAAAACAAGTAAAATAATCATCATCCATTACAAGCTTAATCAAGATGAGCACTGTTTAATCCTGATTAATTTATAACTAATTTTATGCTGCTGGTACACTTTTTAAAAACAGCTTTGTTTAGCCATAATTTAAATTTTGTGTAATCTACTCACTTAAAATGTTTCATACATATTAATATATTCATTCAGTTGCTCAATCATCCCAAAGTTTAATTTTATAACATTTTTGGTAACCTCAAAAGAGTCCCGGTACCCATTAGCAGTCACTTTCCATTCCTCCTCCACCTTACATCATTAGGCAACTGCTGTCTAAACTTGCCTGTTTGGGAGATTTTATATGAATGGAATAATACAAAATGTACTCTTTGGTTCTGGTCTCTTTTACACAGCATGATATTTACAAGAATAGAATATTTTCACCCAGTTTGCAGCATATCTCAGTACTTCATGCCTTTTGTTGGTCAATACATGATACCGTGGATGTGATATGATATGATATATGATACACTGTATTGTATTTGTACTTCATGCCTTTTGTTGGTCAATACATGATACCGTGGATGTGATATGATATGATATATGATACACTGTATTGTATTTGTCCATTCACCAGTTAATTAACATTGGAGTTGTTTTTACTTTTTGGCTATTATAAGTAAAGCTGTAATAGATATTCAATTTTTTTGAAGAGCTTGTGAAGAATGGCACTAATTATTCTTTAAATGATTTATAAGTATTATTCTAGAATTTGATACCATTTTGTCAAAGTTATCTAATATGTCGACATACTTTTTTTATGGCATCTTTTATAGTTCTTTTTATTTCTATAAGGTCAATAGTAATGTCCCCTCTTTCATTCTTAATTTTAGTAAGTTGAATCTTTCTTTCTCCCTGTAAGTGTAGCTAAAGTTTGTCAATGTTGTTAATCTTTTCAAAGACCCAACTCTTGGTTTTGTTGATTTGCTCTACCATTGTTTCTATTTCTTTACTTTCTATTTCAATGTTTATTATATCCTTTCTTCTGCTTATTTTTCATCATGATCTCTTCTCTGACTCATTGTTTAGAAGTATGTAGCTAATTTTTATCTATTTATGCCTTTCCCAAATTTCTTTCTGTTTTTAATTTCTAATTTAATTCCATTTTCATCAAAGGACAATCATTTTCTACTTTTTGAGGTTTGGTTTTTGGCCTAGCATGTGATCTATTTTAGGAAATATTCCATGTGCACTTGAGAGTAATGTTCTGCTTTTGGGTGTACTGTACTGTCAGTGTCTGTTAGATCTAGTTAGTTTATACTGTTACTCAAGTCTTCCATATTCTTGCTAGCATCTGTTTAGTTTTTCTAGTTATCAAAAGTGAGATATTGATGTCTGCAACAATTACCATCTCCAACTATTATTGTTGAATTCTACCTTTAATTCAGTCTGTTTTTGTTTTGTAGATTTTGGAAATATTTCGCTCAGAGCACATAGGTTTATAATTTTTATACCTTCTTAATATATTGTCTCTTTAACATTACAGCATGTCCTCTTTATCTCTGATGTATTAGTCTGTTATCATACTGCTAACAAAGACATACCTGCGACTGGGTAGTTTATAAAGGAAAGAGGTTCAACATGGCTAGGGAGGCCTCACAATCATGGTGCAAGGCAAGGAGGAGCAAAGTCACATCTTACAATCATGGTGGCAGGCAAGAGAGCATGCTTTATAAAAGCATCGCATAACTGGTATGAGATAGTATCTCATTGTGGTTTTGATTTGCATTTCTCTAATGACCAGTGATGATGAACTTTTCTTCATATATTTGTTGGTTGCATAAATGTCTTCTTTTGAGAAGTGTCTGTTGGTATCCTTCACCCACTTTTTGATGAGGTTGTTTGTTTCTTGTAAATTTGTTTAAGTTCTTTGTTGATTCTGGATATTAGCCTTTTGTCAGATGGATAGAGTGCAAAAATTTTCTCCCATTCTGTGGGTTGCCTGTTCACTCTGATAATAGTTTATTTAGCTGTGTAGAAGCTCTTTAGTTTAATTAGATCCCATTTGTCTATTTTGGCTTTTGTTGCCATTGCTTTTGGTGTTTTAGTCATAAAGTCTTTGCCCATGCCTATGTCCTGAATGGTACTGCCTAGATTTTCTTCTAGGGTTTTTATGGTTTTAGGTCTTATGTTTAAGTCTTTAATCCATCTTGAGTTAATTTTTGTATAAGGTGTAAGGAAGGGGTCCAGTTTCAGTTTTCTGCATATGGTTAGCCAGTTTTCCCAGTACTATTTATTAAATAGGGAATTCTCTCCCCATTGCTTGTTTTGGTCAGGTTTGTCAAAGATCAGATGGTTGTAAATGTGTGGTGTTATTTCTGAGGCTTCTGTTCTATTCCATTGGTCTATATATCTGTTTTGGTACCAGTACCATGCTGTTTCGGTTACTGTAGTCTTACAGTATATTTTGAAGTCAGGTAGCATGATGCCTCGAGCTTTGTTCTTTTTACTTTTGCATCTTTTAAAGAAGCTGAGGAAGAAAGGAGAGCAAGTATACATTTGTAAAGTTTGTGACATTAATCTTCTTATCTGCCATTTCTGGTTCTCTTTATTTTTGTACATCTGGGAAACCATCTGGTGTCATTCTGTTGGTTGGTCCAGTATAGATTTGCTTCTGCTCATATCCTTTGTGCCATTATTGTCAAATACATTACATTTCTATAGGTTACGAACCCAACAATCTATGTACATACATATCATTTTATGCACGTGCATTTTAAATCATTTAAGAAAGGAAAGAAGACAAAATATTCAATTGTACTCTCTTTAACAATTATCTACATAATTCAATTTACTGGCCTGTTTGTTTTCTCATATGGGGTTTAACACATATCAGGAATCAGCCTGGAAATCTTTTGTTATTGTTAATAAATATTAAGATAAATCTTGCAGCAACAAATTTTCTCAATTTTTGTTTATATGAAAATGTTTATTTTATCTTTAGTTTTAGCATATAGTTTTGCTAGATATAAGATTCTTGGTCTCGTATTTTCTTTAATCTCTTTTAATATGTCATTCTGCTTTCTTCTGCCTTCTATTGCTTATGATGAGCAATTAGTTTTTAATCTTACTGGAGTTTCCTTTATGTGATAAATACATGTATGAATATCAATTAGATCCTGTTGGTGAATTGTGTTGTTCATATTTTTCTATATCCACGCTAATTGTCTGACTAGTAATTCTGTCAGCTAGTGAGAAGGTTGGAATCCCCAACTATAATTGTAGATTTGTCTATTTCTTCTTTCAGTATTATCTGCTTTTGCTCAATGTATTTTAAAATTCTGTTGGTTTATATACATTTAGGATCATTGTGTCTTCATAGTAACTTGGTTTTTAAAAATATGTAATATCTTTCTTTGTCTTTAGTAATTTTTCTTACTCTCAAGTCTCTCCATCAGATATTAATATAGCCATTCCTGCATTATTTTGTTAATATTTGCATATTATGTCTTTTTCATGCATTTGATTTCAATTTACCTATTTTATTAAATGTAAAGTAGGTTTCTTATAAACAGCTTATGATTAGGATATTTTAAAATCTACTTTGCTAATCTCTCACTTTTTATTAATGTATTTAGATAATTTTAAAAAATAAGATGCTTCATTTTTTAAAAACTTTTAGGTTTACAGAAAAAAAGATGAAAGAAAAACACAGAGTTCCCTCATACCTCCCTGCAGTTTCTCCTATTTTTACCATCTTACATTAAGGTGGCACAGTTGTTACAATCCATGACCCAATATTGATGCACCATTAATTACTAAAGCCCATAGTTTATATTAGGCTTCACTCTTTGTGTTTGACATTCCATGGGTTTTGACAAATATATAATGGCATGTATCCAAAATTACAGTGTCATACATAACAGTGTTACTATTCAGAAAATCTCTTGTGTTCCATTTACCCCAGTCCCTTTTCCCTCAAACTCCTGGCAATCACTGAGCTGTTTACTGTGCCTGTAATTTTTCATTTTCCAGAATGTCATATAGTTGGAATCATACAGAAATTAGTTTGTTAGACCTCAAACTTCATTCTTCTCCTTCAATCTTATGTTGGCTATTCTGGATCTTTTGCCATTTCATATAAAGTTTTGAACCGGTTTGTGGATATCCACATAATAATTTGCTGGAATTTTGAGTGGGATTCCATTAAATCTACAGATCAAGTTTTGAAGAAATGACATTATGACAACATTGAGTCTTCTTATCCATGTACATGGAATACCTCTCCATTAATTTAGATCTTCTTTGATTTCTTCTATCAGTTTGTAGTTTTTCCTCATATAAACCTTGTACATATTTTATTCAATTTATACTCCATTTATTTAGATCTTTGATTTCTTTAATCAGAGTTTGTAGTTTTTCTCATATAAACCTGGTACATATTTTATTCAATTTAGGCCTAAACATTTCTCTTTCCAGTGCTAAAGTAAATAGTATTATGCTTTTAATTTCAAATTCCAATTGCTCATTGCTGGTATATCAGAAATCAACTGACTTTTGTATATTAACATTATATTCTACAACCTTACTATAACCACATGTTAGTTTCACAAATGTTTTGGTTGATTTTAGGGGGATTTTTTACATATACCATCATGCCATCTGTGAGCAGAGTCTTATTTCTTTCTTCCAAATCTGTGTAACTTTTATGTTTGTTTCATGTTTTATTGCATTAGCTAGGACCCTCAGTATGACGTTGAGTAGGAGAGGTGAGAGCAGGCATTCTTGCCTTGTTTTTCATCTTACCAGGAAAGCATCTAACTTCTCCCCAGGGAATATGATGTTAGCTCTAGGTTTCCTATAGACTTTGACACTTTGAGGAAGTTTCCCTCTATTCCTAATTGGCTAAGAGTTATCATTAATGGATGCTGGATTTTGTCAAATTTTTTTCTGCATCTTTATAAGTGTTAGAATTTACCAGAGAACTCTTTGGGGCCTGGTACTTTCTATTTTATCAGCTTATTAATTATTGATTCAATTCCTTTAATAGATATAGGACAAATCAGATTGTCTTTTTCTTCTGTCGTGAATTTTAGTAGATTATATATTTCAAAGAAGTGCTGCATTTTATGTTGGTTATCAAAGTTATGAAGTTGTTAATAATATTTCTTTATTTTTTTAAATGTTTTAATGTCCGTGGAATCTATAGAGGTGGCTCTTCTTCAAATGTTGATGTTAATAATTGTATTCTTTTTCTCTCCTACTCTGGATAGAGATTTATCAATTTTATTTATCTTTTCAAAGAATCAGATTTTTATTTTGTCAATTTTTTTCTATTGATTTTCTGTCTTCAATTTTATTGATTTTTATATTTTTCTTCTCCTTATTTTGTGTCTAATTTGTTCTTCCTTTACTAGTTTCCTAAGGTGAAAAGTTAGATTATTAATTTCACACCCTCCTTGGGATGCAACACATGCATTCAATGCTATAATTTTAGTCTAAGCATTGTTTTACTGCATTTCACACACTTTTGTGAGACGTAAGTGAGAATGAAAAACTATGACCACCCTCTATAACTTACCACAGTATCTTTTCCATCCCCTTAATTTTTATCTCTATGGGTCATCAAATTTAAAGTTGTATTTCATTTTCATTTAGTTCAAAATATTTTATAATTCCTCTTGAGACTTATTTGATCCATTTTTTATTTAGAAGTGTGATGTTAAGCCTTCATGTATTTTAACACTTTCCAGTTATCTTTCTGAAGTTGATTTCTAGCTTAATTTCACTGTGGTCATAGAGCATAATTTGTATGACTTATATGCTTTTAAATGAGTTGCTTTTTAATGGCCTAGATAATGATGTGTCTTTGTGAACATTCCATGGGAGCTTCAGAAGCATGTGTATTCTGCTGTTGTTGGGTGAATTATTCTATACATGTCCATTGGATGCAGTTGATTAATCTCACTGTTGACTTGAATTATAATATGTCTTTCCTAATTTTTTGCCTGCTTAATCTGCTAATTACTAGTAGGGAGATGTTAAAGTCTCAAAGTACAGTAGTAAATTCATCTATTTTTCCTTGAAGTTCTATTAGTTTTTGCTAATGTAACATATAGTGATGCTCTGTTTTTAGGTGCATAAACACTGAGAACTGTTCTGTCTTCTTGGAGAACTGACCCCATTTTTATTATGTAATTATTCTCTTTATTTCTGATAATTCTTCTTGTTCTGAAGTGGGATGTGTCATTAATAAAGCTACTTCTGCTTTCTTTGGATTACTGTTAGCATGCTATTGCTGCCAGTGGGCTGTTTCAGGTTCTTGACTTTGCTGCACAAAAGAATTTGAGAATGAATCCAAAGTAACAGTAAACAAAAGAGTTTATTGCAAAGCAAAAGTACACTCTGACAGCTGATCAGCATGGGCTGCTCAAAGGTGAGACAGCCCTGTCTGATGCTGGGGGATCGCCCTTTGTGGGAGATTTACATGATTATTCATGGAGGGGTGGGAAGGGGTGTTCTGATGAGTATGTTATGGGTGGTCCCTGGCTGCACACGTGCTGTGGTTGTACATGCTAGTACTTACATTTCATGTCTCATTAGCTCCTTAAATCTCCACCCAGGGGTGTTTTTCTTTTACTATTATAGTAAATATAGGTCAGCCCAAGGACACTAATCGTGGGTTTCTGTGCTTGTGTGAATTTGGGAATTCTCCCTTCTATTTCTCTACCTCCTTGCTGCAGGATGTTCTAACCCTGAGCCTATGATGTGGTTTGTGGTCGGGTAGTTTGTTATCTCCATCTGTTTAGTAAGTTTTTTCTCCTTTAAGGGAGACTATGACCACCCTTTATAATTTACCTCAGTATCTTTTCCATCCCCTTAATTTTTATCTCTAAGAGTCTTCAAATTTAAAGTGGGTTTCTTGTAGACAGCTGGGTCTTGTTTTATGATTTACTATGACAGTCTCTGTATTTTAATTGGTGTGTTTTAGACCATTGACAGTTAAGATGATTATTGATATAGCTGAATTAATATGTACCATATTTGTTAATGATTTTTCTTTGCTGTCCTTGCTCTTAGTTCTTATTTTTGTCTCACATAGTTTTTCTACTTTTTGTGTTTTAATTGAGCACTTTATATAATTTCACTTTCTCTCCTTCGTTAGCATATCAGTTATACTTTTTTAAAGTTTTAAAACATTAGTCCTAGAGTTCGCAATATATTTTTACAACGAATCCAAGTACACTTTCAAATGACACTATACCACTTCACAGGTAGAAGATATATTAATACACAATATTCCTAATTCTTCCTTTCCCTTTTATCATTGCTATCACTCATTTCATGTACACAAAAGTATACAAAAGCATATATGTGCATATATGACCATATATTGTTGCTATTATTATTTTGAACAAACTACCATCTCTTTGATCAATTAATAACAAAAAAAGAATGTTTTACTTTACTTTTACTTATTAATTCATTGACTCCCTTCTTTTCTTTATGTAGACTGGAGTGTCTGACCTATATCATTTTCTTTCTGAACTTCTGTTAACATTTCTTGCAAGGCAGGTCTACCAGTAACAATTGCTTCAAGTTTTGTTCGTCTGAGAAGAACTTTAGTTCTTAATACTTTTGAAGGATAATTTTACAGGGTGCAGAAATCTAGGTTGGTGGTTTTTCTCTCAACCTCACTCTTCTTGCTTGCATGGTTTCTAAGAAAATGTCAGAAGTAATTCTTATTTGTGTTCCTTTAACGTAGGCTATTTTTCCTCTCTGGCTTCTTTCAAGACTTTTTTTTTCTTATTTTTGATTTTTCTGAAGTTGAATATGAAATGCCTAGGTGTAATTTTTCTTTTCATGTATCCTATTTGGTGTACTCTGAGCTTTCTTGATCGCTGTTTGGGTGTCTGATGCTAATTTGGAAGAAATTTTCAGTCATTGTTGTTTCAAATATTGCTTCTATTTTTTTTGTCTCTTTCCTCTCCTTTTAAAATTCCCAGTATATATATCCTTTTGTAGTTTTGTTATAGTTCTTTGATATTCTATTCTGTTTTTACTGAGTGTCTTTTCCTCTTTGCTCTTACGCTTTGGAAATTTCTATTGTCATATCATCAAGCTCAAAGATTCCTTTTTGGCTATGTCCAGGCTATTAATGAGCCCATCAAAGCCCTTCTTTATGTCTATCACAATGTCTTTGATCTCTAGGTCTTCTCTTTTGATTTTTTCTTTGTATCCCCATCTCTCTGCTTACATAATTCATCTGTTCTTGCATGTTGTCTATTTACTAGAGTCCTTAACACAATAATCACAATTATTTAAAATACCTGCTTTGATAATTCCAACATTCCTGCCATACTTGACTCTGATTATGATGCTTGTTCATACTTTTCAAACTGCTTATTTTTTTTTTTGCATTTCAGTGTATCTTGGAATTTTTTTTTTGTTGAAAAGTGAACACAATGTACTAAGTAAAAGGAACTATAGGAAATAGGCCTTTAGTCATGTAGTGATAGTGTGTAAGGGGAAGGGGAACATTCTATAGTCCTATGATTAGGGATCAGTCTTTTGGTGAGACTTTAAATGTTGAAAGATAGGTTTAAAGGGTGATTATTGGTATTATTTTTTAACTTTTAGGTTCAGGGGTACATCTGCAGATTTGTTAGGTAAATTGCATGTCATGGGGGTTTGGTGTACAGATTATTTTGCCACCCAGGTAATAAGCACAGTACTAGATAGGTAGTTCTCAGTTGTTACCATCTTCCCTCCCTTTATCCTCAAGCAGGCTCCAGTGCCTGTTGTTCCCTTCTTTGTGTCCATATGTACTCAATGTTTTGCTCCCACTCATAAGTGAGAACATGCGGCATTTGGTTTCCCGTTCCTGTGTTTGTTTGCTTTGTATAATGGCCTCCAGCTCCATCCATGTTGCTGCAAAGGACATGATCCCGTTCTTTTTTATGGTTGTGTAGTATTCTGTGGTGTGTATGCACCACATTTTCTTTTTCTTTTGGTGTTTTTGAGATGGAGTCTCGCTCTGTCGCCCAGGCTGGAGTGCAGTGGCACGATCTCGGCTCACTGCAAGCTCCGCCTCCCGAATTCAAGCCATTCTCCTGCCTCAGCCTCCCGAGTAGCTGGGACTACAGGCACCTGCCACCACGCCCAGCTAACTTTTTGTATTTTAAATAGAGATAGGGTTTCACCATGTTAGCCAGGATGGTCCCGATCTCCTGACCTCATGATCCACCTACCTCCGCCTCCGAGAGTGCTGGGATCATAGGTGTGAGCCACCGTGCCCAGCCTATGCACCACATTTTCTTTATCCAGTCTACCACTGATGGGCATTAGGTTGATTCCATGTCTTTGCTATTGTGAATAGTGCTGCAATGAACATAAACATGACTAGGTCTTTATGGTAGAATGTTTTACATTCCTTTGGGTATATATGCAGTAAAGAGATTGCTGGGTAGAATAGTAATTCTGTTTTGAGTTATTTGAGAAATCACCAAACTGCTTTAGACAGTGGCTGAACTAATTTACATGTCCACCAGTAGTGTTTAAGCATTCAAAAAGGTGACTGTTTTTTGTTTTTGAGACAGAGTCTCACTCTGTCACCCAGGCTGGAGTGCAGTGGTGTGATCTCGGCTCACTGCAACCCCCGCCTCCTGGATTCAAGTGATTCTCATGCCTCAGCCTCCTAAGGAGCTGGGATTACAGGCATGTTCCACCATGGCTGGCTAATTTTTGTATTTTTTGTGGAGATGGGGTTTTACCATGTTGGCCAGTCTGGTCTTGAACTCCTAACCTCAAGTGATCTGCCTGCCTTGGGCTCCCAAAATGCTGGCATTACAGGCATGAGCCACCGTACCCAGTCTCAAAAGTGTGATTTTTTAAAGAGGAAATCAAATACATCAAAATTAACTTATATCTGAAAAAAGAAACTTAATAGACCAGTACTTTGATATGTGATTCAACTAGAGCTTTCATAAGAAAACTGTAGGGCTCCCTAAAATGGCTCTTTGTAGGATTAGTACAATTGGCTGTATTTTTGTTTAAGGGTAAAATTTGCCCAAGAATGTAGAGCTTTACAATGTATTTGCCGGCCGGGTGCAGTGGCTCACGCCTATAATCCCAGCACTTTGGTAGGCCAAGGTGGGCGGATCATGAGGTCAGGAGATCAAGACCATCCTGGCTAACACAGTGAAATGCCATCTCTACTAAGAATACAAAAAATATTAGGCAGGCGCGGTGTTGGGCACCTGTAGTCCCAGCTATTCGGGAGGCTGAGGCAGGAGAATGGCCTGAACCCGGGAGGCGGAGCTTGCAATGAGCCAAGATGGCACCACTGCACTCCAGCCTGGGTGACAGAGCAAGACTACTTCTGAAAAAAAAATAAAATAAAATAAAAGAACAAATCATATGAAACAAAAAAATAGCAGTCCTAACTTGAATGTGAATCTGTATTTAACGGCAACTACACTTAGGTGTTTATGAGAGAATATTAAAATTTCATAAATTTACAATGAATGCTTAAGAAAATAAACATATTGGCACAAAACTCTTTGAACCACTTTATTCAATATTTATGTGGAAATTGTTCTGGCATAATTTCATTCTACACTGCTACAACAGGAAACTATAGGAACATAAGGACAAAATGCCAATGTTTAACCACAGCTTTTCCTGGGAAACATAATATGTTTAAATAGCCTTTAGAGACAAAGAAGAGTCTATTTAATTTATGGAATGAAAAGAAATGTGACAACAAAGCATTTTGTAGTCATGGTTATCAGTCTTTGAAAAAGTTCTTAATAGGATTTGGGTTTATTTTAATTAATGAAAATAAAATATGAATAATGCATTGAACTCAGTATATTATAGCAGTGGGAACTTTTCATATATTATTCTCAAATAATTTTCACAAGCTAATCAAAAAAGATATAATTCTGTTTATTATAAAAAATGGGATTCAAGGTTTTGAGAGAACTTTAGTGTCTTGCTATTATCTCTAGAGTCTCCCTCCAGACCATCTCATTTCCCTGAGTCACAGACTTTCCGAAATATCAAGTGCAACCAAGTATGTTATCACTTCAGGGTCATTTGTGTTTGCTTGTTTTCTCCCTTTCTCTCTCTCGGGTTTTGTACCCTTATAACCGGCAGCAGTTTCTTTGAAAATTTGGACCAGAAGATACATAACAAGTTTTCTGCAGAAGTTCTTATCTGATATTCTTAAGGAGCTATCCCGCATGTAATCTTCATTTTTTTTTCTCTACCATCACGTAGGCATACTCAGTGTAGACTACCACAACCCTGGATACCGCTCTGCTTAGATTTACAGTCTCTGCTTAGATTTGCCACTGCAGAAAGTGCAGTAGTTTCACTACATATATAAAAAAGACTGCGTACTTGTTTCTAGCTTCTAGATTGCACATTTACGGTGTTTACAAAAGCAGTAACTATTCTTACCAGTAGGAGATGAATTACACACTCCTTCTCCTTCTATAATATGAGTATTCTACCTTCTGGTCAAAGTGCTTCCTTAGGGCACTTTGAAGCTCATCTGCTGGCAGGCTTGAAGCATGCTGTTCCCCCGAGACTTCAGGAACTGGATCTACTCAAGGCAAAACAGTCTCCGCTTCATTATATTCAGAAATTCAGGCTTGCCATGAGGCAAATCTAGTTTTCTGAAACACAAATGCTGGCAAATCTAAACATCCTCCCAAACACGTATCTACCAATTTTTGCTCCTTAAACAGGAATAGTATTTTCTCATATCCTTAGATTAGCTGAGTTAAAAAGATGTCCCAAACACAGAGTCTCATTATTTTAAGCTTGAAGTTTTAAAACTATAGCTTTATGCTTGCCCCATGAGAGAGGCATTCTCTAGCAATCCATTCAAGCAAGGATCGGTTTTCAGTTTAGATAAAACTACAAAGTGAATAAATTCACTTCTGACATTTAACTGATGCCTTTCTTTACTCTCTCCTACCCCTACACTCCACCCCGTAGGGTACTTGCCTCCTCTCATTCTCCCCATCTCCAGCCCAAATCCAGATGACTTCTGCTATATTAAAGTTTGCTTTCAGGAAAAGATCTGAAATTCGTAAGGGGTTTCATACTAAATATTGGCACACTTCAATGGTAGAACATTGATTTGCTGAAGTCTGAGGTTTATTTCCTAGTCCCTAAAATCACATTCTAACTGTAACTACCTGTTGTTTCTTTAACTTTAACATAGATTTAGGGTGAGATTTTCTTTTTTTTTTGAGACGGAGTCTCGCTGTGTCGCCCAGGCTGGAGTGCAGTGGCCGGATCTCAGTTCACTGCAAGCTCCGCCTCCCGGGTTCCTGCCATTCTCCCGCCTCAGCCTCCGAGTAGCTGGGACTACAGGCGCCCGCCACCTCGCCCGGCTAATTTTTTTGTATTTTTTAGTAGAGACGGGGTTTCACCTAATTTTTTTGTATTTTTAGTAGAGACGGGGGTTTCACCATGTTAGCCAGGATGGTCTCGATCTCCTGACCTCGTGATCCGCCCGCCTCGGCCTCCCAAAGTGCTGGGATTACAGGCTT
This sequence comes from Trachypithecus francoisi, assembly GCF_009764315.1. Taxonomy (NCBI): domain Eukaryota; kingdom Metazoa; phylum Chordata; class Mammalia; order Primates; family Cercopithecidae; genus Trachypithecus; species Trachypithecus francoisi. The sequence continues at coordinate 8,727 of NW_022680994.1, read as the reverse complement.
GAGCCACCGCGCCCGGCTTAGGGTGAGATTTATCTTTTTCTATAAACGAAAACATTGGGAGAATGCTTTCTTTCTTCCTTTTTTTTTTTTTTGAGACGGAGTCTGGCTCCGTCGCCCAGGCTGGAGTGCAGTGGTGCGATCTTGGCTCACTGCAAGCTCCGCCTCCGGGGTTCAAGCGATTCTCCTGCCTCAGGGTCCCGAGTAGCTGAGTTGCTAGGACTACAGGCACCCGCTACTATGCCTGGCTATTTTTTTTGTATTTTTTTTTTTTGTATTTTTTTTTTTTTTTTTGAGACGGAGTCTCGCTCTGTCGCCCAGGCTGGAGTGCAGTGGCCGGATCTCAGCTCACTGCAAGCTCCGCCTCCCGGGTTCACGCCATTCTCCTGCCTCAGCCTCCCGAGTAGCTGGGACTACAGGCGCCGCCACCACGCCCGGCTAGTTTTTTTTTTTTTTGTATTTTTTGGTAGAGACGGGGTTCCACCATGTTAGCCAGGATGGTCTCCATCTCATGACCTCGTGATCCCGTCCGCCTCGGCCTTCCAAAGTGCTGAGATTACAGCCACTGTGCCCAGCCAAGAATGCTTTCTTTCATAGATGAGCACATATGGTATTTTATGTATCAGCGTTAATGTTCCTTATCAAATATGCAATCAGGGGCTCTCTATAGAATCAATTTCAATAAAACAGATAAGCAATTTTTTAATGGAATAGCCATTGATTATAATTTTCTCCTCTTCTAAGTTTTCAATTCTTCCCAGTTAGCCAGTGATAAGAAACTGGAAAGAAAATTTCAACTTGTTTACCATTTATTCACTTGTTGTTGTTGTTTTTTAATCTACTGTAGTTTGGAAGGATTAGATTTTAGGCTAGCTTATTCATTTCACAAAAATAATTGATAATGTTTTAATAAAGAATATTTCCCTTTGTATTTGAGCTCAACTTAATTCCCAATTGGTTCTGAAATGTGAGAATTGTTTTCCTAAAATACTGATGGATGTCAGAAGGCCACAAGTCAGACTTCATCTTTTTTTCTCTATGAGAACATCAATCTTTCTATTTCTGTGAAAAATAAGGAAAGGTAAGTGGACTCTGGTGATTTCCTGATGTTGAAGCTAATATAAAGTTCCATTCAAAACTACGATATTCAGCACTATTAATCTTTCCTGTTGTATAAATAGAAGAAAGAGTAACCTATTTGACCTCAAAGTTCTGGTTTAATTTCTAGCAAGTATGATTACTTCAGTTCATAATTTAAAAAATAAAAGCTTTAGATTTCTATTCTAAGCCATTACTTTATAAATTGTTCATTAAAGAACATGAATGCACAAAACAAAATAAACTTTTTTTTTTTTATTTGGTAAGTGTTAATGTTCTAGGATGTGCTGGCCATTCTTTGTGGAGGTCCTCAGAACCGCCCTCTACCCTTCCAGCCCCGAGTGTCACCCTTCCTGCCCGAGTGTCACTCTTCCTGCCCGAGTGTCACCCTTCCTGCCCGAGTGTCACCCTTCCTGCCCGAGTGTCACCCTTCCTGCCCGAGTGTCACCCTGCTCCCCTCCCAGCTGACTTCCAGTTGGTCTTGGCTAATGAGAGACACCCACAGACAAAGGAAGCTTTCAGAAACCAGAGCTCAAAAAGTTTCTTCCCTACTCAAGCCTGTTTCCAGGCTCTGACAATAACTTTTTTTACTTCTATGACTACAGCTCCTGCAGACCTTTCTGTTCCTCGGCTGCTGCTTTCTGGAGATCTGGCAACAACCTTTCCTTCCTCTGTCCCTCTGTCCCTCTGCTGTCGGTGGCAAAGGCTTTCTGCTATTGCTTGTCTTTGGGTGCCACAACGTCACTAGGGGGCCCCTTCACTTTTCTTTACGCCTGTTCCTTTAAACTACCTGAGCGAATCATGCTTTCTTTCTGGGCCTTGACTAATGCAGTAGTGTTTTCAAAAATCTGATTAATATCATATTGCATTGCTTAGAAAAATGTCACAAGAAAAATAATTCTTTGAGAAGTAGTATATTTGTGAAAGTAGATCTATTTAGGAATTAAAGTGCTATTAGATTGGCAGGCAAATGTGGTTATATTTTTATATTCTCTATTTTATAAAACTGAAAATTAAGTTCTAGCTTAGACTGGAATGCACATGGTATACTACAAAGAGAGAAGAGAAAATTGCAGGATGAGAGTATAAAGTACAAGGTCAAACCTTATTGAAACAAAATAAGCACACCTCCACGTGCTGTGTGTGTTTACATACAAGAAGAGCTGAGTGTGATGGCTCACGCCTGTAATCGCAACACTTTGGGAGGCCAAGGCGGGTGGATCACTTGAGCTCAGTAACTTGGAGACCAGCCTGGGCAGCATGGAAAAACCCTGTCCCTACCAAAAATACAAAAACTTGGCCGAGTGTTGTGGCGCTCACCTGTTGTCCCAGCGACTCAGGAGGCTGAGGCACAAGAATTGCTTGAACCTGGGAGGCAGAGGTTGCAGTGAGCGAAGATCACACCACTGCACTCCAGTCTAGGTGACAGAGCGAGACTCTGCCTCAAAAAAAAAAAAGAAGAGCCAAAACAAGGATACACAAGGATACATACCAGCCCGTCAGCCTGTTATATATCATTGGTTACCTCAGTGGGGTTGGGGTGATGATAGTGGCAATTATTAACATTATCTTTATACAATTCTTTTTTAAATGTTCCTTTTCTAATTCAAAATATTCAAGAACAAATTTCAAAAGACTCTGTCTTAACAAACACTTGCATTCTTATAATCCAGAAGCCAGTCATCAAACCCACCTCAGTATCATCATTTGTTCCAATATAAATATACTCACTTCCTAAATATGTGCTATTATGAAGTAGATCTTATTCCCTTCTTATTCTGGTTGAATCATGCAACCATTATCCAGATTGAAATAAAAAATGTATTTATTATCCATGTTAAGGTTAAATAGAAGGTAAGTGAGAAGTTTCAAAGTTTAAATCGCATTACCATGGAAAGTAGGGAAGAAAGGAAATAAAGCAGCAACATATAAAACATTTATATCTGTGATATTTAATATTTTTCTAGGACATCCAGTGTTCCAGTTACATCAGCCACCTCGAATTTATGCCTTCATTTGTCCAGTAAATGCATAGTGTGTGATGATTGTGACGGATGCTTCTCTACTAGACAAAGTAATTTCTAGAGCCTCACTACTCTTAGTCTACAAAGTTCACTGCCAGCATTATCACCACAGCAAGTGTCTATGCTGTTTTAAATAATAACTTAACCATGTAGCAGCAGTTATAGCCACATATAATGCATTTCATAAAATGCATTTATGTCTAAGGACTTCAAGTCCCCTAACCAAAAAACTTAAGTAGAATAAACCTAAATAAGTTTTAAGTCAAAAGCAGGGGAATCAAAACAACAATTATGAGCTTCCTGTCTTAGAAGAAAATGCTGACGCTTATTGCTTTAACCATTCAAAATAGTGTATACATTTAGTAGACACGAACAATTTGGGACAAATTTTGAGTGTACCTATAAGTGTGTAAAACGTATATTTTATGTATTGGGAATAATATTCATAAATATATTCCTCCAATGTTGTTAAAAATGCATTCACCCTTACTACACTAGTGATTTTACAGTTTAATGAAGCCATTTTTTTAAAATTGCAAATGTCTACCACCGTAGACGTTTCTTGGCCTTTCTCCACTAAGCCTAACACTTTGAACATCCAAGTTCACTTTTTTTTTTTTTTCTTGAGACAGAGTCTTGCTCTGTCGCCAGGCTGGAGTGCAGTGGTGCCATGTCAGCTCGCTGCAACTTCTGCCTCCCAAGTTCAAGCAATTTCCTGTCTCAGCCTCCCGAGTAGCTGGGACTACCGGCACGCGCCACCATGCCCGGCTAATTTTTTGTATTTTAGTAGAGACGGGGTTTCACCATATTGGCCAGGATGGTCTGGAGCGCCTGACCTCGTGATCCGCCCCCATCGACCTCCCGAGGTGCTGAGATTACAGGCGTGAGCCACCACACCCGACCAAGTTCACATTTTTCAAGACTCCTTCTGACGTCTGACAAATTGGTACAATAATAGATTGACATTTGTTGTTTTACTCTAGGTCCAATTTAGAAAATGATTTCCATTTTCTCTCTTTCTATCTCACTGAAGGCAACTGATCTGTCAATCAAAACTTTAGATTTATAATTTTTTCTGTAATAAAAGAGGCGCTATTTACAGAGTTCTTGTGCAAAAGTAGTTTAAGTGAACCCAATTAATAATTCAAGAATGACTTTGTAAGGTGGTTCTTCTATCAGTGTTACATTTGTATTCACTTTAATGAAGTAAAAGCCTTTCTTTTTTTTTTTTTTGAGACGGAGTCTCGCTCTGTCGCCAGGCTGGAGTGCAGTGGCCGGATCTCAGCTCACTGCAAGCTCCGCCTCCCGGGTTTACGCCATTCTCCTGCCTCAGCCTCCCAAGTAGCTGGGACTACAGGCGCCGCCACCGCGCCCGGCTAGTTTTTTGTGTTTTTTTTAGTAGAAACGGGGTTTCACCGTGTTAGCCAGGATGGTCTCTATCTCCTGACCTCGTGATCCGCCCGTCTCGGCCTCCCAAAGTGCTGGGATTACAGGCTTGAGCCACCGCGCCCGGCCGAAAAAGCCTTTCAAAGTTCTCTTTCCAAAGGGACGATTAAAAGCTGTTTCTTCGAGATACCACCTAAAAAAGTTAGTATCTTTTTTTTTTTTTTGGGAACCTTGCGGTGCTGATAATGTGAGTTTGTCAATCTTTGCCCGTCCTGTCAATCTGAGAAGCAGAGGAAGAGAGAAAGAGAAAGACTCGTCCGGCAACCCCCGCGCCCCACACAACCCGCCCCCCAGCACACAGCAGGCGCCCAAGGAGTGCAGTGTTAGCCGCTGCTGGATTGAGCTCCTCATCCTACACTTGCAGGGGTCGCTCCTTTGGACAGAAAACTGGAATAAAATGTAAATTTAGACTTCCACCAAGGCCAGGACTAGAGTGAAGGGACTAACGCACTAGTCTCAGGCGCAACTGTTAAGTAACACTAATCTTGAATGAATGAAATAGTTTTAAAATTGAATGTAATAGCAAAAAAAAAAAAAAAAATCCATGACAGACAAAATATCAAAACTTTAAACAAAGGCTTGCACTCGCACAACCCGGGCTCAGTGGCCTCGCCCTGCTCCTGGCTCGGTTTCCCAGCTTGGTTCTCAAGTCAGAATTCCTAGCAAAATCAAAGTGTGCGCGCGTCTGCCCGAGTACACGCCGCAGAGTTATTTCTGCTTCACCTTCCCTATTTGAAATCAAACAGGACAGGATTTTCCTGGGTGCCGACCGCGCGCTCGGCGACTAGCGGAGTGATAAAGCCCGACGTTCTCCACCTGCAGGCGGAGGCTGACGGCGCGGTCTTTGGTGCGAGTCCGTGCGCCGCGGCCGCCCCGCCCCGGTGGGAGGGAGGGACGGAGGGAGCTACCGGTGTGACGCGAGGAGAGCGCCTGGCGGAGCTGGGGCGTCCGTCCCGCTCACTCGCCTCTTGACTCGCGTGGCCGCCGACCGCCTCCCGCGCCTAGTGTTCGGGACGCGCCTGCCGCCTCCGAGCCTGGGGCGGCGCCGCGCGGCCCCGAGCGCTCCAGAAAGCTGCGGTGCGAGTCCGCGGGGCCGACCTCGGAGAAGCCTGGGGCCGGGAGCTGCTAGGCGGGAGCGTCTGCAGCGGGGAGGAGAGGCTGGGGCTTCTCCCCGACGGGCGGGGGCTGCCAGTGCGTGAGGAAGAGAGCCAGGGACTGGAGAGGGGAGAGAGCAGCGTCGGAGCCGCGCAGGGGACCGGAGTGAGAGCAGGAGCGACGCAGAGCGGCCATCGCCGTGCCCGGGTCGCAGGGCGCCTGGCCAAAGTGAGCATGGCTTCGGTGGCCTGGGCCGTCCTCCAGGTGCTGCTCCTTCTCCCCACTCACACTTGGAGCCCCGTAGGAGCAGGAAATCCACGTAAGTACCGCAAATGGTTTAAAACTTGCCCTAGGCTATCAGGAAAACTTTGTATTTTTTATTGTGGGTAATATTTGGAAGTGGAATTGCAGAACATGTTCCTGAACACAAGGAACCTTAAAATGTCTATGGAATTGCAACCCGAAAAAGACGATTTTGTTTACAATAGACTTTCCTCCTGTGGGGTAGTCTAAGATATACCATGCATGTTTTGACTTTTTAATCTATGTAATTGAATATTCATTGAGAAAGTGGACGTTTTTGTAAAACCTGAAAAGAACATCTAAATAAGAGATTAGCCTGCAAATGCTGTCATTTATTCCTTTTTAGGATTGAAACATTTTATAGGAATTAAGTCTAACAGGGAAAAAACTGACAGACATTACATCATACTGCATCGACTTAGATGTTAGCAGCTTACGGTTTTGCCGACTTTGGCAGCTTCAGAGTTAAGATGCTAATTAACTTCCATGCACTGTAGGGACAGAGCGCCTGTAGGCGAAACTAAATTTAAGAACCCCAAATTAATAACTTGCCCTAACTACTAAGGGAATAACACTTGGACACCCCTGCCAGGGGCTTGGTTTCTCATAGTAGAAAGTTCTTGCTTAAAGACAAAACTCAGCCAGTCATTTAGGTGATCTTGAAGATTATTCCTCCCTGGATGCTAATATTTTACATTATTTAATTTGCCATTAGGTTCCCTGTTTTTTATTTTCCTTAATTTGGTAAACACCTAGGAAGCCTTTATTTCTAGAATGGGCTATGATTCTGATATAATGATGATATTCCAGACGATTGAGCAAATCGTAATGTACCCATATTTTATCGCACATAAAAATGTTTACACAACATTACATATATATATATATATATATTTTGGCTTGGAGTAAATCTCTATCAGGGAGTTGTCTTTCTTTCTTGATTAATCAAACGATGAGATTAGAATTTTTAAAATGTCTTCCTCCTTCTTCTGAAATCACTTTTATTTGTCTTTCAGTGGCATCTCCCCGCTCTCAGCCTCAGCCCCCTCCTACGAAAATCTCCTTTGAAATAAGTTCCAATAAGTGCTAGTGGCCATGTTTGTAAATTTAGATTACTCCGGAATAACCAAGGGTAGCTTCCAGCAGTTCTCCTAAGCTGTCATGAAAAGTTTGCCGTAGCTCAGTGCTGTTCTAGCTGCCGGCTCAACCCTGGGTTCTTCACACACAGGGCACACACATGGGTTCATGCACTCACTGTGCATCATGATTCAGCTGCGCCTTAGTTAAATCCTACACTTCGTGTGCCCCTCCCAAAAACGCACTGACTGGACTCCTTTGGTCAGATGCTGTACCGTGTTTCAGATTCAACTTTAATCTGCTTTTGTGAGAAGGCTTTGTTAATAAAACGTGGTTACTTACATCAAATCAAAATCCTTAGGTCTTGTAATGGAAACTGCTGTTTGGCTTAAATAAACACATAATTGAATTACTTACAGAAACGCATGCTAGAGTAATTCACCAATCAACTGGCAAAATACAACAACAAGATAAGTCACTAGAGGTCACTCTTACTATTAAATAAACAAGGCTTCAAAAAGACTTTCCTGGAGAAAAGCAAAGCAATGAAATCTGAGTGAGACCCTGGCACCACCTTTCCTGTTTTTGTTGCGTAGTTGTGATGATTTTTTATTCTCAGGATTAGTTGTATTGATAGTCATTTTGCTTGGCATCCAGTGGAAGGATTACAAAGCCCATAGAAATTAAGCTCTTCTCGTTTACAGTGAACATTCTTCTTGGAGGAGGGGAGGGCAGGGACAGATGTTCCAAATGGACTTAGCACCAGACGGGGCTCTCGCCAGTCGCTGAGTGACAAGTAGAATTTCAATACTAGTTTTGTGGGTGTTTTCAGTCTTCCTTCATTGATGAAACTTAATATCCTCATATCTAATAAATTTTACTAATTTTAAATTACCTTTTAGATCAAGTAATTCTTCCAGATAAAACTATGTAACTATAATAATGAGACCACCTTGAATACCAAGAAGAAAGTCAATAAGGACATTGAAAAGTTTCCTTCTCACGTAGACACCATGAGTTGCTCATGTTATTCACAGCTGGTTTTCCAGAAGCACATTGGCCACCCACCAAGGCAGCCTGTTGATGACGGCATGAAATGGCCCTTCATGAGAAGAGCTCTCTAGGCCGGGCGCGGTGGCTCATGTCTGTAATCCCAGCACTTTGGGAGGCCGAGGTGGGTGGATCACCTGAGGTCAGGAGTTCGAGACCAGCTTGGCCAACATGGTGAAACCCTGTCTCTACTAAAAACACAAAAAATTAGCTGGGTGTGGTGGCAGGCACCCATAATCACAGCTACTCAGTAGGCTGAGGCAGGAGAATCGCTTGAACCTGGGAGTTGGAGGTTGCAGTGAGCCGAGATGGCGTCATAGCACTCCAGCCTGGGCAACAAGAGCAAAACGCAAAACTCCGTCTCAGGAAAAAAAAAAAAAAAAAAAAAAAGCTCTGTAAACATTTGGCATTTTAGGGATTATGTGCAGTTTATCTGAATGTTAGTTGACCCGACAATACATGGGAAAACTTTGTTAGGAGGATTCTGGGTGAGGGGAAATGTTTTCCTAACTTCAGTGCCTGTAGACTTGCTCTTTGTTTGTTTAGACTATTTTGAATCATCCTGCATAGGCTTCATCTTTTTGAAGATACAATATCCAGAAAGGACTGCATTCTTTGCATTTTACGATAGTTACTG
>NW_022680993.1:0-50311 GCF_009764315.1 Trachypithecus francoisi | reverse complement strand
TATTTTGTGTTCCGCACTATAATAAGCAGGGGGCAAGTTTTATTCATAGTTATGTTACAGTTCATTCAGCCCTGTCATTCAGCCGATCTTAAATTATTGTTCTGAATCTGGAAAGAAAAAGGTACATGCTGCCTTCAGCCTTTCCACATCTATCTGTGGATGTAAACTGTGTACTGGGTGAGACCACAGCGATGGCTTCCCCTGAGTCAGTTGCCAGGTATGATAATATTGATTCTCCTCAGAAGCCACCCCAACACCTCTGTTCGGTTCAAAGCCTACAACTCAACTAAAGTGCTGGCGGGATTTTTGAGGTGATGTTAAGAGTTCGACCCATGAGAAGATATTTTTGTTTTAAAGGACTTTTTTGGAACTTTTGTTTTAAAGGACTTTTTTCTTTCTTTTTTCTCTTCAATATGTGAGTTCCCTGTGAGCACTTTGTCTAGACCCGAGTTTTTTGTACTTCATTCGTTTTTGGGATGTGTGCGTGTGTGTGTCTGTGTGTGTGTGTATTTGCTTTGAGATGGAGTCTCGCTCTGTCACCCAGGCTGCAGTGAAGCTGCACGATCTTGGCCCACTGCAACCTCTGCCTCCCAGCTTCAAGCAATTCCCCTGCCTCAGCCTTCCGAGGAGCTGATATTACAGGCGCACACCACAATCTCCAGCTAATTTTTGTATTTTTAGTCAAGACTGGATTTCACCCTATATTTCAGGCTGGTCTTGCACTTCTGACCTCAAGCGATGCAAACGCATCAGCCTCCCAAAATGCTATGCTTCTAGGTGCGAGCCATCATGCCAAGCCTCAATTGTTTGTTTATGTATGTTAAGGCCTCTTCTGTGTTCTTCCTGTTCACATATTTTAGAATTACAAAAATCATATATTTTATTTACTTACTCAATATTTTAGTAGCATTATAAAATTAATGTTTCCATTTACTGAATACAGTATTGTGAAGAGGTTATCCTTGTATAGTATTATCATTTGTCTTTCATAAATTATTCAAGAACTCTGATACTATTTTCTCCCACCTGAGGAGAACGTGCAGATAGTTAATAAAAAATCATCTGAGTGGGTAGGTATTTAAACATAATTTGAAAGAATAGTGAAGTTCACAAATACAATTTCACATTTGTATTTTGCATCGTTTTGAACATTGTATTTGCTTACACATGAAATTCTGAATTCGCCTTCATGTTGTATATACACTTTGAATCAATTTGAAGAATGACAAGAATGCAACACCAAGAGTTACTTCAGGAATTAAGTAGAAAGCGGTTGTTACGTGGAAAAAGTGTATTTATTGAAGATATATTCAGAGATATTTGAGAAGGCTGAAAGTATATTCAGAGATATTTGAGAAGGCTGAAGTCAAAATTTTTGTATTTCTTTCCTTCCGGTGTTTTATCATAGCCTGCCAAGACTGTAGTATCACTAGTTAGAGTCCTAGGCTACCAAAGTCTCAGGGCAGCAGTAATTACCAATAGGGAAGTAATCTAGGAACATAGATGGGGAAGATAATTCCAGGCAGAGATAATAACCATTGAAAGAATTCTGAGACTAGAATTAAGAAAGCAGTCATACTCTCATCATGTGGCAAGATGAATGAAGGAAAACACTTGAGTGAGATCAAAGACCTATCCTTTTGGTTTCACTCTGAGTATAATTCTGGCTACTGGGAGTACAAACTGTAAACTGCAAGTGAGTATCAGAATCAAGCAGAAAGACCAAACAAATGATGACGCTTCAACCAATGGAATGGCAGAGGAGGCGATACACTCACTCCTTTCATGTGACTCTATAAGTTGTGCTTTGCGTAAAGTTACTTAGTTGAGGGCATGAGGAATATTCAGATAATGTTCCTGAGTAGGTAGGCTGTTTTTGTTTAGAGGTTTCCTCTAAATTCCCTCTACTATTTGATTTCACTCTTTTCACCAGAGTTCCCATTATTTATGCCTCAGTGTTACATGGAACTCATGAAATATATACCATGTAAAATGTTTTACTGTCCGTCAGTAATATGAAATTTGCGTGTCATAGAAAAGTATAACATACTTTTAAGTTAATGTCTTATAATATAATGTATATATAAACCATTTAATCTATATGATGGATTTAAAAAGATAAGTATTCCTAACCATATACATTATATGTAACTGTATTTATATATGTATTTGTATAGAGATGAAATTTTTACATTATATATATTTTAATACATGCAGAGTATATATCTCTATGTATTTCTTTTTTTTATATACTTTAAGTTCTGGGGTAGGTACCTGTGCAGAATGTGCAATTCTGTTACCTAGGTATACACGTGTCATGGTGGTTTGCTGCATCCATCAACCGTCACGTACATTAGGTATTTCTCCTAATGCTATCCCTCCACTAGCCCTCCAACAACTGACAGGTCCCAGTGTGTGACGTTCTCCTTCCTGTATCCATGTGTTTTCCTTGTTCACATCCAACTTTAGAGCGAGAACATGCAGTGTTTTCCTTTTTGTTCTTGTGTTATTTTGCTGAGAATGACGCTTTCCAGCATCACCCATGTCTCTGCAAAGGACAGAAATGCATCCTTTGTATGGATGCTTACTATTTCATGGTGTGTTCGTGCCTCATTGTCTTTAACCAGGATATCATTGGTAGGCATTTGAGCTGGTTCCATGTCTTTGCTATTGTGAACAACGTCTCAATAAACCTAAGTGTGAATGTGTCTTTAGAAGAGAATGATTTATGTGTTTAGTGTACAATAGAGAACATCAGTACAATGCAATATACGGTAGAAATGTGATGGGATAAATTGTTACATGAGGATTTATTATATTTTATATTTTATTGGATGATCATGATGATGGTGATGATGCTGCTGCAATTTCTTTTTATCATCCTGGCTGGAGTACAGTAGTGCAATCTCAGTCCGTAGAATCTCTACGCCTCGCCAGACACAAGTGATTTTCTTTCCTGAGCCTCCCAAGTAGCTTGGACATCTTACGTAAGTGTTAACAGAACAGGCAAGAAATAATTCATTACAAGTAATGTGGCTAGTCATTTTCAATAAAGAATGTTATTTATTTAGATGATACATTCTTTCATATAACTTGGGACACTGAAACAAATAAATAAATGATGTGAATACAAAGATGAAAAGGAACTATAAATTGTAAAACAGAGATGGGCTACATTATCCTACAGAATGTGTAGTGAGTTAATTGATTTTGAGGTGTTATTTTTAATCCTGGAAAGCTTTTCACAGAATTTGAATAATAGAATTTGTGTTTGATCTCTTAATGCATGTGCTCAGTAAATGTGTGCAATTATTCATTGTATATTTTTATATTTTATTTATTATATTATTATATTTTATATTTTATTGGATGATGATGAGATTCTCACAGTGCATTCCTAAACATTGTGTGTAATCTATAAATAAGAAAACCAGTTAGGTCAGGGAGCAATCTTTGACTACCAGACCCAGGGTACAGCGATGGGCTGTCTGCCTGTGGATTTCATTTCTGCCTTTTGTTTCTACTTCTTCTTTATTTGGAGGCAGACATTGGGCTTAAGACAATATGAGGGGTGGCCTCCTCCCTTAAAAGTTCCTTCATTACACTTTTCAAATCAGATTAGTGCATCAATGATGGGTTCTAGTTTCTAGAGTAACGTTTTCCCTGAGATTATGTATATGAATCATCTCAAAGATCAACATTACTCATCATCAAATAAACATTTTTTCTTATCAAATGAACATTTTCATCACTGACAAGAAAGTGCCCCTTTCTAGAACTGCAAGAAAAAATATATGTGATATACTTACATCTACATATCTAATGTATAATTTTACATATGGTATGTGTATACATATGTATATATGTGTATGTATGTTATATATGTATATATGTGTGTATATATACACACAGACTTGCAATTATGTAACAAGACTTGTAATCCTATAACTTTGAGCCTCATACATAAATCACCAACAGCACTAGGTCCTTCTTTAGATCTGAAAAACTTTCCTTCACACTGATAGTCTTAGTACTTTGGTAGCCAAGGCAGGCAGATTACTTGATTTCAGGACATCAAAACCAGCCTGAGCAATATTTTGATATCAGTTAAGATGCAAAAATTTAGCTGAGTGTAATGGTCTGCACCCACAGTCACTGCTACCTGGGACACTGTGGTGAAAACATCTGCAGAGCTGTGATTGTGTTGTTCTACTTCAACCTAAGCAATGAAGACAAGTGCTGTCCCTCCCCACCTTTACACACACATAAAGAGTAATATCATCTTGATTTTGTTTCCTTTGTTAGATTCATTTTTTCAAGTCTTAATTTGTGGCATGCATGTCAATAAAACACTGTCCCCCAACTTTTTACTATATACTATAGTATAGAACTCTTTCTAGATTCTAAAACAAGCTGCACCCTCTCATAAGAATTTATTGTTCTTTCAAGAAGGTACTTCTTAGATATCTCAGAAGTAGAAAGAACAAGGTATCTTCTGATTTCTGGGCTGCCTTCTATTTCACTCACAGCAGCTCCCTTCTCTGCATTAACATACCATTAAATTTCTTTTAAATGTTTCTAGTGCACCTATAATGCACTGACTCCCCATTACATCTCTCAGGACAATGTTCTAGATTCCATAGTTAAACTGTTAACCTAGGGTTGTAAGTGTAATTTGCGTATGTAATTCTTATTTACCTATTTCAATATTACAGCCTCACAGGTGACTAACTCTCCTTTTTCCATGGGTGCACAAGTTAGTTTCATTTCCTTGATCTACTCAAAATCTTTTTTTTCTGAAATCTCATCAACATTTCTGTTCTTGTTTATTCAAATTGCTATGAGTTTCTCTCTTACAAACTTTCACTCAATAATTTATGTGTGCATGCATCTAAGTGTGATTGTTTGCAAACAATTGGCACCAGGGGCTGGTTTTGTGAAAGGTAATTTTCTATTGTCTTCACAGGAAAACAAAACAAAACAAAAATGTAAAGATCATATGTTAAGAATTTGTTTCTTTAATAATACCTTTTGGTACAATCGTGAGAAATCTTTTAATACTTTAAATGTAGATGCTAACAATCATCAAAATCTTCTTGATTGTTTGAAACAGTATATACATGAATGGGACAAATCCACATTGTTGTAAAATGTGATAAAAGTATGCTTTGTTCAGTTCTGAAAAAAAAATAAAAATAGATCTCATTGAAGAAAACCAGAAGACATTAGAGCTGTTTGTGCTCATCCACAAAATTAGCTTCTGGTTTCTCTTTATTGTTTGAGTAGTATCAGACAGGTAGTCAAGATGATAACTGGTTTAAAGGAAAATAATGTTGACAAAAAAATTGATTGACTTGAAGAAAGATGATTCTTGTTAAATGAATAATTTTAGATGTAAAATATTTCACAGAGTATTTTTATCTCTCCTCTAAAACAGATTGCAATTTAGTGACTGAATACTGAAGAGTTGATAGAAGAAAACGTTATTCATTTTTTACTCTAGATACCTCTTGAAGTAAAAACTGCCTTCATTTTTTTTTTTTTTTTTTTTTTTTTGAGACGGAGTCTGGCTCTGTCGCCCAGGCTGGAGTGTGGTGGCCGGATCTCAGCTCACTGCAAGCTCCGCTTCCCGGGTTTACGCCATTCTCCAGCCTCAGCCTCCCGAGTAGCTGGGACTACAGGCGCCGCCACCTCGCCCTGCTAGTTTTTGTATTTTTTAGTAGAGACGGGGTTTCACCGTGTTCACCAGGATGGTCTCGAACCCCTGACCTTGTGATCCGCCCGTCTCGGCCTCCCAAAGTGCTGGGATTACAGGCTTGAGCCACCGCGCCCGGCCACAGATTTCATTCTTGAGGGCTACCCAGCCCATTTTATCCTTTGGAACTTGTTTGAGAGATGGAATGATAAAATATCTTTGAAGATGTTGTATGTTAACTAGCATGGATATCTTTCTTGGGCTCCATAATTTCTCACCTACAAGTTGCCTGTATTGTTGTGATCTTAGCTGTCATTTAGATTGTGTTTTATTTATAACGTCATACTGCCTGCTATTGACATCTCTCAGAAATGGAACTATTAATTTTCACCCTTTCTTTCACTCTTAATACACATCTCTTAAGGAAACTGTATATAGATCTTAATCCTTTTTATAAGACAGTGAGACTGAACTGGCCCAAAGGGTGAAACCACATCTCTGTTAAAATATAAAACTTAGTCAGACAGTGTGACAGATGCCTGTAAAATTAGTGCTATAAATGTCACCTGCTATCATATTGCTTATCACATATCTTAAATTTACCCACACCAAAGTCTACTTAATAGTATAAAAGCAAACATCAGAGCAATAACATAGTCAGATGGTAGTGACTATATGGAACCACATAAGCAAAAGAGTCTCTGTCAGTAATGTTTTCTAATTTACAAGAAGTGACCTTTTACACCCACAGATTCTGCAAGCACAGATTTCTCAAAACCTAATCCCTACCTAGTGTAAGGATTTACATTTACTTCTTATGATAAGTAATTTGTGTTTGGCATCTAGGATTTTTTACAGGGTATCAAATACATTTAATCATGTTCTTTAGTCTTGTTCCTTCTTTTGTGAAATCATTAGCTCTAATTTATATGAATGTGGTGCCTTTTGGTTTAGTTATTTCAACGTAAAATATGTAAGATATCTGTACCTCACAATACTGGTTTTTAATATATGGAGATATAGAAGAGCATTATTTATTATATTAATTATTATTTTTTATTCAAGCAGTTTGAAATACAAATAAATGAAATGGTGAGATAATCACAAAGATACAGTCTTAACTAACAAATATTTTATTAATAACTTGAAAATACAAATGCTTTTGACTGTATATGTAATTTCTATTCGAAGAGTAGAGTTAGTTTTCTGTCTGAAGGAAAAGAATTTACTATACAAATTGCCTCTATATTCCTCATTACCATTGGATTTTACACCAAAGAAAAAGTTGTGTTCCTGCCAATGACTGGTAATGGCTTTGGCTTTCATTCACAGTGTATTTATAATTGGTTTGGTTGTCTATCTCTTTTTTTATTTATTTTTATATTTTGAGACAGAGTGTCACTCTGCTGCCCAGGCTGGAGTGCAGTGGTGCAATCTAGACTCACTGCAAGCTCCGCCTCCCAGGTTCATGCCAGTCTCCTGTCTCAGCTTACAGAGTAGCTGGGATCACAGATGCTCACCACTACACTGGGCTAGTTATTTTGTTTGTTTTTATCCTTTCGGTAGAGATGGGGTTTCACCGTGTTAGTGGGGATGATCTCCATCTCCTGGCCCCATGATCCGCACACCTCAGCCTCCCAAAATTCTGGGATTACAAGCGTGAGTCACTGCCCCAGCCGGTTTGGTTGTCTATTATATTGCCTCATATTTTCCTAATTGAAAAAATATTATTTCAATTTCTAAATATACCACAAGCATTTTGGCAGGAATTGTGTGAGAATTCTTGTGAAACATAAAATTCTCTAATCTAAATATGCATTTATTATTTAAAATTGGCTCCTACTCCAATAAATTTCTATCACAGCTCATTCTACTTCGTCATTCAGTAATAAGCTTTATCTATTCTATACAAAATACTAACATATAATTAAAAAGGTGCATCATATTTTACACCAGATTTTGTTTCTCATATTGATAATTCCAATAATTTGCAAGGCCAAGGGGAGAAGGACACTTGAGGTCAGGAATTTGGATCTCAGTTTGGCAAAATAGTGAAACACCATTTCACAAAAAGTATGTAAAAATTAGAAAGATGTGGCAGCTCAATAGTGGTAACCTTAGCACTTTATGAGGCCAAGGTGGGTGGATCACTTGAGGCCTAGAGTTGGAGTCAAGTCTGAGTAACACAACAGGATTCTGTCTCTAAGAAAATATTAAAATAAATAAATAAGTAAAATAATCAGCTGAGCCTAGTGGACTTTTGGTCTAGATGCAGCTCACTGGGAGGCTGAGGAAGCAGGATGACACGAGTCCAGGAATTAGAAGCTGCAGTTAGTGATGATAGCATCATTGTATTCATTCTGGCTAGAGCATTATAGAGTTTGTGTCTTAAAAGTAAAATGACTGTAGTCTTAAGTTAATATTAATTATAAAATATAGAGTACTTTATAATAAGTTGACTTTACAACACTTTCAGCATTGCTTATATTAAAATACAGAGACTTATTCACTATCCCAAGAACAGCACAAATAAAAAGTAAACAAAAAAAAAACAAAGAAAAACAGCTGCCCCCACAGTCATTACTCCCTATGTCATCCCCCTACCAGCATGTGTGAAAGTTCAAGATAAAATCTGGGTGGGGGCACAGTCAAATCATATCATTCCAACCACGGACCCTGCAAAATCTCAAATCCTAACATTTCAAAATCAGTCATGCTTTTCCAATAGTACTACAATGTCTTAACTCATTCCACCACTAACTCAGTAATCTAAAGTCTGATATTTTATCTGAAATGAGGCAAGTTTTTTCTGCCTATGAAGCTGTAAAATCTAAAGCCAGTTAGTTATGTCCTAGATACATGGGGGTACTGCAATTGGGAAAACACAGGCTTTCCAAATATGAGAAATAGACCAGAATAAAGGGGTTACAGGCACTAATTGGTACATCTGAAATCCAACGAGGCATGAAAAACTTAAGGTTCCAGGATGACCTTCTTTAACTTAATGTCTCATATTCAGGTCATGCAGATGCAACAGGTGGGCTTCCATGATCTTGTGCAGCTCCTCTCATGAGATCTTACAGAGTTCAGCCTTTCCCCAAACAGCTTCCAGCAGATGGCATTGAGTGTCTGTGGGCTTTTCTTGGTGCACGGTCAAGTTGCCCATGGATCTAGCATTCTGAGGTCTGGAGGATGAAAACCCTCTATTCCCAGCCCCCAGCCATCATTTATGTCGCTACTTGTGTTTTCCATGGTAGAAATACTGTTGCTGATGACAGGGATCAGGTATAGGTGTCAGATCACTGAATGTATTTGAGAAGTAGCACCAGTGTCTTTGAGCCCCACAAATCTTTCTGTTGGCTGGAGTCCAATGGGGGTCAGATTTTCCCACTCAGTAAGTGCTTCACAAGCTGGGATAAGAAAAAATGCTTTCTTTGAAACAGTCAGAGAATATGATATAGTATTAAAGTTTCATGTATTAAACACAGGCTTAGCTTTAATCATTATGAGTTTACTCATTAAAAACTTTTGCACTTAAAATAAGTGTATTCAATGCATTGCCGTTAGAACTTTATATAAACAAAATATTAGAGATTTCCCAGTTTTAATTAAGATTGCTCTGATACATAAATCTATAACCTTCACATAAATATCTGCTTTTTTCCCACAGTAAATACTGATAATCACTTTGTCTGTACTCAGAGTTTTAATGTAAGATGAAGTCAGTGGGACTGTGTGTTTAAAATCATATCAGAAGTGTAAATTCTTCTTTACTTAGTGTAAAACTGAATAACACTTAACAAGTCAATCCATCTTAGAGGGGGATTGTATAAATTAGAGCACATTGAACTGCAAGTTTTGAACAAAACAAAGTTAAAAGTATAGTCTATTATGTATACTCATTTGTGTAAAAAATAAACAAATAGCTATATTTATGGATTACTTCAAGTCCAGAGATAATCTCTGGAAAAGGAATATAAAATTAGTGATCAGTTAATAATTGCTAGTATATTCTCTTATGTATTTAAAAATATATATTAACCATGTAAAACAGTTAGTTAAATCAATAACAGCAGAGTTGTTTTAAAAAGATCTCTTTGCAAACATATTTACCATGTCAAAACAGTCATTAAATAAATTAACCAAAAATTGTATTTAAAAAGCAAACTTTTCCCTCTACAAGGATCTCACAACACAAATGAAGACTGACTGACTTTTTTTTTTTTTTTTTGAGATGGAGTCTTGCTCTGTCGCCCAAACTAGAAGGACCTGACTTTTTAAGCAGTGAGTTTACCCCTACAAAGTGCTAGAAAATAATGCACAGAAAAAAATATGTAAATATATTTTCATATTTACTAATTAAAGTCTATACTGAATAATTTGTTATGTATATAATAACACTCAGATTTCTCTTGAAATATACTAATTTTATGTTATTAAATGTTAATTTATTTACATTACCTCCCATTTTGAATTTCAGGTGTGTATAAGCTTGAAACATTGCTACCGTTTTTGTGGAACATGTATGGACATTTAGAAGTAATAAAATGCACTCAAATTTTCTCTTCTCATATCATCATTTTCAAAACCATATTGTTCTTGGAATTTAACTAACATAACATGAAGTAATTTCAGTTTTGATGTTATGAAAGTCTTTTTAATGCATACATTTTAAATATAAACTTTTTACAGAATTCAATTAGACTCCTTGTTAAAGTAACACTTTCAGTATTTTTTTCACCCATGATTAAAACAACTCACAGTGTTAAGTTACCAAGACCAACAGCAGGAAAGCATTAAAGAAATTCATCTTCTTCAAAAAATTTATATTCTCTCACTAATTTTTTTTTTAATTACATACCTGATGGCTACAAAAGGTTGGGCTTGTTGACTAAAATCAAAAGAAGTACCATATGACCCAGCCATCCCATTACTGGGTATATACCCAAAGGATTATAAATCATGCTGCTATGAAGACACACACACGTATGTTTATTGCGGCACTATTCACAATAGCAAAGACTTGGAATCAATCCAAATGTCCATCAGTGACAGACTGGATTAAGAAAATGTGGCACATGTAACCCATGGAATACTATGCAGCCATAAAAAAGGATGAGTTTGTGTCCTTTGTAGGGACATGGATGCAGCTGGAAACCATATTCTTAGCAAACTATCACAAGAACAGAAAACCAAACACCACATGTCCTCACTCATAGGTGGGAACTGAACAATGAGATCCACCTGGACTCAGGAAGGGGAACATCACACACCGGGGCCTATCATGGGGAGGGGGTAGGCGGGAGGGATTGCATTGGGAGTTATACCTGATGTAAATGACGAGTTGATGGGTACTGACGAGTTGATGGTGAAGCACACCAACATGGCACAAGTATACATATGTAACAAACCTGCACGGTATGCACATGTACCCTAGAACTTAAAGTATAATAATAATTTTAAAAAATAAAGAAAAAAAAGAAAAAAGAAAAAGAAGAAATCATGAGTCATTTCTTTTTCTAAATGAAAAAAATTGCATTTCAAATGAAACTAAATGGATATCAATGAATAAAAGTGGCTTTATAAATTAAACTACTCACTAGCTATTGCTTTGTGTAGGTAACATATTACAGTCAAAGAGCCTACTCTCTTTTTTAAATTTTTTTACACAGTCAATAACTGGTGCTACAAGTAACTCAAAGCCAGGATTCATGATAGTAGGTGAGGTTCTGATTGGAACCACCTGCTCTGCTGGCAGTTCTTACTTCTCATACATCCCAGGTGAACCTTTCTTGCAGGAAGATAACAACATCAATTAATGTTTTGGAAGTGAGATGAAGTAATTACAAATTACTCATAGAAAATGAAGGTTAATTAAAAAAAACTGTCTTCTCAAAGTAAAATCTTAATTTCACTTGAAATAATTAAACATCTCATTGTATCTTTAAAGAATTATATATTTTCTTACAAAAAATCATTAAAAATCAGTCACTTATATCAATAAACGTAGTTTCTAAAGTTACATTTTTAAAGAAATTACAAAAACCTTAGAGTTTTACACAAAACAAGATTGACATTCCAAATAGAATAACACCTTTAATTACACATTAATGGAAATACATTCATTTCTAATGGAAGCAGAATGCATTAAAAAATATCATTTTTCTTGATTCATGAGACATATGGAGAAACTCATAAAAATATGATATAGAAAATAAAGTGTTTCAAGTTTGATATGTTTCTCAATTACAAATTCAACCAGGGGCCAGCCATACTGGCTCACACCTATAATCCCAGGACTTTGAGATAATGAGGCAGACAGATTACTTGATGTCCACATTGACTGTCTATAACCTCTATAATCTCATTGTCTACAATTGTTTCCCTTCCACAGTCTGCTCCAGCTGCAGTAACCTGGCTGTGTTTGAAACAATTTAAACAGGTTTCTGGTGGATGTTATCACACCTGTTGATCTTGATACATGCTTACATGATTGTTCCCTTATTATCTTATTCAGATATTTACCTCAAAGTCAATTTGGAGATGAATTATTGTATGTTTGTTTCACTTGAAACCAAAATGTACTCACAATAGAGAATTTTGCCTCCTGCATTTTATATAAAATTGACAATATCAATTAATATAAAGAAAACAAAAACTTTATATTATAAGCATTAAAACAAACAAACAAAAAATAACGTCTAGAAACCCAAAATCAAAGTGTAACATTTAACTTCAACACGTGAAACAACATTTCCATAGGACAAAAGCGTAGATGTCCTAAATAAACCTAAACTCTGAGATTAGAAAACAATTAGTGCTTCATCAATGAATCTGACACCAAAATTGCAGAACAGACAGGGTCAAATCATTTGGAAACAAATGTCAATCCAATCAAAAACTGTCTAAACTCTGGAAACTAATAGCTCACATCAATGAGGCATACAAATAATCAAGAGAGACAACTTAGTAATTGTAAATTTTGGGGATTGCCATCCTGCCATCCAGACACTGGTGAAGCCTTCAAAACTGAAATCCACATTTTCATTTTGAGGCTCTGATTCCTGACTGTGGAAGGAGTAAAACAACTCTTACGTGCTAACGTATTGTGCTTATTCTAGTCTTTCTAGAAGGTAAATGATGAATTGTAGAATCATATTTTTTTCTGTTTTGCGAAACTTGGAAGGCACTCTTGGTTGAAAATGCCAGGAACTGGTCACAAACATTGAAGTTCCTGAGAGCAAACAACGCAGTTATTTCATATAATTGACCATCTGCTAATACATATTCAGTTTGTTTAATACCAACTTGTATATTGCTCCTATACAAATTGCTAATAAAATGATATTAAGCTATCAATAAGAAAATACCGAGTCATGAGTTATAACTTTTAAAATAATACACAAGCAAAAAAACTCTAGATAAAAAGAAACTAAAGAAATGTGCATTTAACCCTCCCCCCAAAAAACAAAGCTATTTCTATTACCTAGCAAATGTGGTTATTACTATTACAGTTACTGTAGGCAGCTATTACATAAAAAATACACAAGTAAAATTTAATGGACACTGAGTGTGTAGAGACATAATATGAGACAATGAAACACACAGAGAAGAATAGAAAAGTATATGAGCAGAGTATTTTTATATTATTGAACTTAACTGTAGATTATATACACAAGTTAATATTATCCAAAGTAGGCTATTTTAAGTTTTGAATATTTACTGAGGTCCCAAATGGAAAGAAAGTTTTGAGAAGTTAACAAATTTTTCTAAAAGATCAAAGGAGAAATTTTAAAAATCAAATAAATAACATATGGAAAGCAAGTAATTAAATGTCAGGGTGAATAGCTTTTTAACTTGTAATAACTTTAAATATGAACTCTTACATAAAAGGCACAGAATGTTGCCAAAGCACCTTAAAAAAAAGGGTTCACATGTGTCATTTCCTTGCAATTGTTACTTTAGGTGCAAAGAGAGAGAGAGAGATTGAAAGTAAAATGACACAGGTTCTTGGAAAAGTGACAGTGGACTACAGAGCACTATGTATCTGTCTCTTCAACTAACTGTTCAATATGTGCAGTGGCAAAAACGCTATGATGCAATTAGTTTGGAACTCTAGAGCCTATCTGAAGGATTAAAGTTTTTAAAAGATGATTTGTAGAGTAAACCGCAAATAAATTCGATCAATTTTATAGCATCAGTCAACAGGAGTTATTTATTCTTATCAACTACTGCAGTGGTGTACAGCCTTACAAATACTTCTGAAGCAGCTCTCAATAACTATGATTTAAAAAAAAAAAAAAATGACCTTATCCTGCAAATCTCAGGAGGACTTGTCAACAAATTATTGTTTCTTTTACGGAGGTCTAGACAGAGGTGAACAGTTATTGTTTCATTTTCCAAACCTTTCACAGGCTTTCTCTCTTCCTACTGAAGTAACTTTCAGAAGATTTAAAAAACAGAGCCTTTGTATCCTAACTTGCCTTTATTTCTTTTTTTTTTTTTTTTGAGACCGAGTCTCGCTCTGTCTCCCAGGCTGGAGTGTAGTGGCCGGATCTCAGCTCACTGCAAGCTCCGCCTCCTGGGTTTACACCATTCTCTCACCTCAGCCTCCCGAGTAGCTGGGACTACAGGCGCCCGCCATCTCGCCAGGCTAATTTTTTTTAAATTTTTTTAGTAGAGACGGGATTTCACCGTGTTAGCCAGGATGGTCTCGATCTCCTGACCTCGTGATCCGCCCGTCTCGGCCTCCCAAAGTGCTGGGATTACAGGCTTGAGCCACCGCGCCCGGCCTTGTCTTTATTTCTTATAAGAGGCCCGACAATTATAGACAAAAGCATTCAAAATAAAACATATGTAAGTGAAATTTTAGAATAAAATATGTTGTTAACCATGTGTGCTCCAAAATTGTGCAGCCAGAGGAAAACCCCCCAAACAAAATCAGTAAGAATGACTGCCATGGCAGAAATAGCCTAGAGGAGGAATAAACATACCCCTAGCAAGCTACTGAGGAAAAAAAATCTGATTTTCAAAGAAACAGCAATTAAAAATTTAAATGCCTCTTTTAGACCCCAACAGAATCACAGAACATAAAGTGAAGTAACAAGCTAGGGCTCACCCTACCAACAACAACAAAAAAGTCATCGTAAAAAAAAAAAAAAAGCTTTTCCCAGGTTGCCCAAAATAAAACACAATTTTTAAAATTAATGATTTTAGGAAGCTAACAGACTAAAGAAAAGCACAGAAAGCCATGGGAAACAACAATGAAAATATTAATGGATGGTAATCTACCATAAAATTAAAAAGAAATTTCTGGAACAAATTCAGTGGTTCTCTATCTCTTGCTCTCTCTCTCTCTCTATGTGTGTGTGTGTATACATGTATTGTGTGTGTGTATCTTTAGACACTGTATGCCTATACATTTGGAGCTGAATTGTTGAACAACTGACATTAAATGTTACTGCAGATTTGGTACGTGGCTCACTCCTGCAATCTTGGCACTTTGGAGGCCAAGTCTGTTAGATCATAAGGTCAAGTGATGACTACTATCCTGGCCAACTTGGTGAAACCCTGTCTTTACTAAAAATAATAACAATAAATTAGCAGGGTGTGGTGGCACAAGCCTGTAATCCCAGCTACTCCAGAGGCTGAGGCAGGGTAATTGATTGAAATTAGGAGGCTGAGGCTGCAGGGAGCCAAGATTGCTTCACTGAAATCCACCCTGGGGACAGACGAAAACACCAACAAAACAACCAAAATATCAAACAAAAATTACTACAGAGATTTAAAATGACAATTGAGCAGATAGAAGAACAAAATATCAGCAAATCTAAGAAAAAGGCCATTTAAATTGTTAAGTCAAGAAGGGAAAAATAAATATATACTTGTGAAAACAACCTAGAAACCAGTGGGACACCATCAAGCAGATCTACTAAGGGAAATCAGTTGTGGTAAAGAAGATCACACATTTGAGGAAATAAATAAACACCCAAGAAGCTCAACAAACTCCAAGCAACATAAACTCAAACACACTCAAACTTACTTGATAATTAACCTGTCTAAAACAAACAAAAAAAGAGAGAATCTTGAAAGGAGTGAGAGAAGTGATTGGTCATGTAAAAAGAACCCTCATGGGTAATCAGTGGATTTCTTTTCAGAAAATTCGGGGGCCAGAATGTAGTAGATTAATATATTCCAAGTGCTGTGAGAAAAAACATTTTGAACAGAAATCGTATGTTTAAACTAAGTGCCCATGAAAAGTGAGAGATATTATTGAATTCCCACATCAAAGCTACAGTCTTTTACTATTAGACTCTCCTTTAAGAAATGCTTTATGGAGTATATTGGGATAAAATGAACAGACACAACACAACAGTGTGAATAAGTAAATTGAAAGGTAAAGATAGCTATATAAACAATAATAAAAGATAAAAAAGTGCACCCCCACAATTTGTTTTCCACATAATTAAACCATTATATTTTTTAAAAACTCACTAACATGTGCTTTTGGCTTATGGTGCCTAAAGATATAATTTTGTGAACTCAATAAGTGAAATAGAGAGGGTGGTGCTACAAAGTAGTGTTTTTGTATGTTAGTGAGAGTAAACTGACATGAATTTAGAAGTATTTTTAGTTGAGAATGTTCAATGTAATCATTAGAAAAGCCACAAAGGAAACAGCACCAAGAAGGCAGAAGCTTTCCGCACTACACCAGGAAGGTAAGAGTTGTGGATTCAGCTGCTCTTTCCTGAGACTACATAGCCTGTGATCTTGGTATGCTAAACAGAAGCCTGAGTCTTCTAATCATGCAGTAATGTGGAGAGCCTAAGGATATAGCATAATTGCTTCTTCACACAACTTCTACTACACCACAGGCCACAAAGTTGAAGAAGCTCATGCACACCCAGTGGCTGCTGAAGCACAGGAAGCAGAAAGCAGTGACTATGTAGAGATTCAACTGAAAGAATATTACACAGCAACTGCTCCAATCCTGGCTATTTCTTTATGGCTTCCCAAAAGTTTCAGGTTCAAACTATTGTTGAAAAAAGACAAGACGATATTGGGAAGACATACTATTTCATTCAGTGGAAAGGCTGTGACAAACAGGATGACACTTGGCAACTGGAACAGCACCTGGTAAATTGTAAGAAACATTATGACTTTAACAGACCAGAGACTGAAAAACAGAAACAAAGGAGACAGGACTGGGTATGGTGGCTGATGCCTACATTTGCAGAACTTTGGATGGTTCATGCAGGCAGATTGTGTAGTTATATGTTTGAGATCAGCCTGACCAACATGGTGAAACCACATATCTATTAAAAATACCAAACTTACCTGGGAGTGGTGGCATACATCTGTAATCCTAGAACTTTTTCAAACAGTACCAGAAAAGGAATTTGCAGTTCTACCTACACTTACTTTTCTAAGAATGTTTCTAAAATACCAATGACTGGCAAACACCCCAAAACCAGTCACAGCCAGATATATGCTTCTGGCCACAATGTAAGGAGAAATGCAGCTTTACCTCTACTTGACCCAAATAATATGAAGCTAGCAAGTTAACCTCTAGAGACACTTGCACATCAGATCCCCTTTAACAGCAAGAACTCAGTTAGTGGCTTTCAGGAACTCAAGAAACTGGATCCTATTTTGCCAGATCACCAGGACATGTCAGTGTGAAAATGGCAGCAAAGAAACCTGTCAGAGATTTATTAGATCCAGTACAAAATAGGCTGAAAAAAAGGATAGGCCTCAGAGACATACACCCACTAATGTCTCAGGTGTCTGGCTTGGTTACCGCTTCCATGGTTACAGGCTCAGCTAACAAGGAAGGTATATTGGCATTAATGAATCCATTAACAGCCAAAGGAATAAAAACATGCATACATCTGTTTCAAGAGTGAGTGGTGGAAAAGAAAGATTATAGATGATTGGAAAAAACAGCCCTTTATCAAAAGCCTTTTATCAAAAAGATGTATTTTACCCTATGGTTAGTAGAAAATGCCAGCAGATTCAGAGACATTGCTGTGAGGAAAGAGAATTGTGGTGTTACCCAGAAATTACTATCAACTAGATTGACAGAGAATAACTCACTATATACAGAGGTAATGAAAGAAATTGAGAATGCCCTGAATAGGGTGGCTGTGGATGACAGTAAATTTGTGCTCCCTGTTCAGTGCAGCTGGCAATGTCCTTTGCTGTGGTCTTGGTTTTGCATGCATTTCAGAAATGACAGCAATAGAGAAAGCATTGAAATAGTGGAGACCACAAAGACCTTGTGGAAGGTTTCATGCAGTTTAAGAAACTTATTGTTGCATCAGGCAATAGCCCAACAATTTGACTAGGTGCATCCATACTACCTCTTGTGATTTGCTTTGGGACTAACAGAAACACTTGGTTGGAAACCTCTTATATGACTTTTGGACAGAGTCCAGGTAGTTGTTCTATCATTACATTTCCCAAAATGATGGGTGAATAGACGAATATATGAAATAAGACTGAAGAAAAACACAAACTAAAGGACTTACACATCTGAATATGAATACTTACACTAGGGCTAGTGTAATAGAGTGTGACTTTGATCATTTAGTAGACAAGTAGGTAAGTGGAACCGAATAGATAACTCCAAACAGAGCCAAATCAAGTAATTTTGTCAAAGACGCAAAGACTATTCTTTGTTTTTTTATTTTTTATTTTTTCAATTAAAAGCAATTTTTTATGAAGGAGAATACATATCAGAAGAGTAAAATTAGTGGTAGTGAAGAAAGAATCAGATGAATAAAAAGGGTTAAATATTCCCTCAAGTTTTAAATATCATCTTACAAATACACAATAAATTCAAAATTGGTTCAACTCCAAAGGAGAATAAATGTGTAATGTAGAATTTCAAGGGGCATAATACAAAAAAAGATTTTCTTTTTTTTAAATAAATTATTATTACAATTTAAGTTCTAGGGTACATGTGCATAATGTGCAGATTTGTTACATATGTATACTTGTGCCATGTTGGTGTGCTGCACCCATCAACTCGTCAGCACTTATTAACTCATCCTTTACATGAGGTATAACTCCCAATGCAATCCTTCCACCCTCCCCGCTGCCCGTAATAGGCCCCGTGTGTGATGTTCCCCTTCCCGAGTCCAGGTGATCTCATTGTTCAGTCCCACCTATGAGTGAGAACATGCAGTGTTTGGTTTTCTGTTCTTACGATAGTTTGCTGAGAATGATTGTTTCCAGCTGCATCCATGTCCCTACAAAGGACACAAACTCATCATTTCTTATGACTGCATAGTATTCCATGGGTTATATGTGCCACATTTTCTTAATCCAGTCTGTCGCAGATGGACACTTGGGTTGACTCCAAGTCTTTGGTATTGAGAATAGTGCCGCAATGAACATATGTGTGCATGTGTCTTTATAGCAACATGATTTATAATCCTTTGGGTGTATACCCAGCAATAGGATGGCTGGGTCATATGGTACTTCTAGTTCTAGATCCTTGAGGAATCACCATATTGTTTTCCATAATGGTTGAATTAGTTTACAATCCCACCAACAGTGTAAAAGTGTTCCTATTTCTTCACATCCTCTCCAGCACCTGCTGTTTCCTGACTTTTTAATGATTGCTATTCTAACTTGTATGACATGGTATCTCATTGTGGTTTTGATTTGCATTTCTCTGATGGCCAGTGATGATGAGCATTTTTTCATATGTCTGTTGTCTGTATGCATGTCTTCTTGTGAGAAATGTCTGTTTCTGGGGTTGTTTGTTTTTTTATTGTAAACTTGTTTGAATTCTTTGTAATTTCGGATATTAGCCATTTCTCAGATGAGTAGATTGCAAAAATGTTTTCCCATTCTGTAGGTTGCCTGTTCACTCTGGTGGTAGTTTCTTTTGCTGTGCAGAAGCTCTTTAGTTTAATTAGATAACATTTGTCAATTTTGGCTTTTGTTGCCATTGCTTTTGGTGTTTTAGACATGAAGTTCTTGCCCATGCGTATGCCCTGAATGGTGTTACCTAGGTTTTCTTCTAGGGTTTTTATGCTATTGGGTCCAACATTTAAGTCTCTAATGCATCTTGAATTAATTTTCATATAAGGAGTAAGGAAAGGATCCAGTTTCAGCTTTCTACTTATGGCTAGTCAATTTTCCCAGCACCATTTATTAAATAGGGAATCCTTTCCTCCATTTCTTGTTAAAATGATAGGTCTGTTCCACATGTGGCAGCAAAACAGCTGAAAACTCTCTCTCTCCCTGTGTGTATGTGTGTGTGTGTGTGTGTATATATATATATATATATATATATATATATAAAATACTTCATAGTTTTACAAACAAATATGTCAAAAATATCCATATTTTAAAGGTTCTAATGCAAAACTGTAAGAGACCATCTTCATGGCCTTGAATTTTGTCATGAGTTATTATCAAGTCCATAAAAGAAAATAAAATGATAATGTGAACTTTATTGAAAGTTGAAATCTCTACTCTTTAAAATGTCATGTTAAGGTGGGGCACAGCGGTTCAAGCCTGCAATATTAACGCTTTTGGAGGCCAAAATGGCTATATTACTTGAGGTCAGGAATTCCAGATCGACGTGTTCAACATAGTGAATCGCTGTCTTTACTGCTAATAATATTATATTATTGATAATAATATTAAATTAAATTAAATTAACTGGGTGTGGTGGTGAAAGCCTGTAATTCCAAGTCCTGTTAAGAGAATAAACAAACAAGTCACAGATAGAAAAAAAAATAGGAAACTCATCTAAATTATGACTCGTAAGCACAGTATACACAGAAACTCTAAAACTGAAAGAGATAAGCAAGCCAATTGGAAGATAAAACTGAAGAGATACCTCACCAAGGAACATATAGAGACGAAAAAAAAAGTGTACGAAACACTGCCTGCTGAAACCTTGCTTCTTCTGCTGAAGGCTGAGACACAAATCTGTCCCATGGAGAGCAGCAGTGGCTGCCAGAGTGGCATTTCTCAGCTCTTCTTAATGTTCTAGATGCTTCCTGTGTCGTTAGGTTGGAAGCTTTATTTTTATTTTAAGCAGTTTGAGTCACTTACAAATATTAGGAGGATTGGTTTTCAACTTAAACTTATCTTCAGAAAGAGATAATAGAATTGGCTCCAATTACTTTTTAGTAAGTTCTTTTAAAATGTTTCGTACATTGCATTGCTATTTTGCTTTTCTGAAGACAAAAACACAGTCAAATTACCAAGTAAAAGCCAAGAGGGAGTCATAATAAATTTACGGATGCTATTTAGTTTGTTATTTTACGTGGCTTTTTTTTTAATTATATTTTAAGTTCTAGGATACGTTTGTAAAAGGTGTAGATTGTTGCATAGGTATACGTATGTCATGGTGGTTTGCTACACTCATCAACCCATCACCTAAGTTTTCAATGCTGCCTGCATGAGGTAAAATACCTCATTATCTCTCAGCCCTTGCCCCTCACTCTCTGACAGTCTACAGTGTGTGATGTTCCCCTCCCTGTGTCGATGTGTTCTCATAGTTCAATTCCCACTTATTAGTGAGAACGGGTGGTATTTGATTTTCTGTTCCTTTGTTACTTTGCTGAAAATGATGTTTTCCAGCTTCATCTATGTACCTGTAAAGGATATGAAGTCATTTTTTATGGCTGTATAGCATTCCATGCTCTATATGGACCACATTTTCTTTATCCATTCTATTATTGATGGACATCTGTGTTTGTTCCAACTCCGTGCTAGTGTGAATAGTGTTGCAATAAACACACACATGCATGTTCTTTATAGTAGAATGATTTATAGTTCTATGGTTGTGCACCCAGTAATGGGATTGCTGGGTCAAATAGTATTTCTGCTTCTAGATCCCAGAAGAAGTGCTACCCTGTCTTCCACAAAAATTAACCTAAGTTACACTTTCATTAACGGTGTATTAGCATTCTTGTTTCTCCACATCCTCACCAGCATCTGTCGTTTCCTGACTTTTTAGTAATCACCATTCTGACTAGTGTGAGATGATATCTCATTGTGGTTTTGACATTCATTACTCTAATGACAAGTGATGCCGCATTTTTTTTTTTCACGTATTTGTTGGTTGCAGAAGTATCTTATTTTGAGAAGTGTCTGTTTTTATCCTTTGCATTCTTTTGATGGGGTTTGTTTGTTACTGTCTTGTAAACCTTTTTAAGTGTATTGTAGATTTTGGACATTAGACCTTTGTCAGATGAATAGATTGACAAAATTTTCTCCCATTCCTTAGGTTGCCTGTTAACTATGATGACTGTTTATTTTGCTCTGCAGAAACTCTTTAGACCCTATTTGTTAATTTTGTCTTTTGTTGCATTTAATTTTGGTATTTTCGTCATGAGGCTATTCTCCATGGCCATGTCCTGAAAGGTATTGTCTTGGATTTCTTCTCTGCTTTTTATGGTTTTTGTATTATGTTAATTCTTTAATTTATCTTAATTTTTATAAGGTGTGGAAAGAGGTCCAGTTCAGTTTTCTGTATATGACTGGCCAGTTTTCCCAGTATCATTTATTAAATAGGTAATCCTTACCAGATTGCTTTTTTTTTTCATGTTTGTCAAAGATCAGATGGCTGTAGGTGTGCGGCATTATTTCTGAGATGTCTATTCTGTTCCATTGATCTATACATCTGCTTTGGTACCATTATCATGTGATTTTGGTTACTGTGCCCAATGCCTTTAGCTTTTTTCTTTTGCTTAGGATTGTCTTGGCTATATAAGCTCTTTCTTCATGCCATATAAAATTTAAGGTAGCTTTTATTTTTTTTAGTCCTGAGAAGAAGGTCAATGGTAACTTACTGAGAATATCATTGACTTTATAAATTAGTATTGGTAGTATGATAATTTTCACAATATTAATCATTCTTACATGTGAGCACAGAATTTTTTCCATTTATTTATGTCTTCTCTTATTTCCTTGAGCAGTAGTTTGTAGTTCTCCTTGAATAAGTCTTTTACATCCCTTAGAAGTTGTATTCCTAGTTATTTTATTTTCTTGTTAGAAATTATGAATTGAATTCACTCATGATTTGTATAGGAATGCTTGTGTTGTTTGCACATTTGTTTTGTAGTCTGAGATGACTGGAGTTGCTTATCAGCTTAAGGAGTTTTTGACTCCTTGACGATGGGGTGTTCAAACTATGTATAGTAATTTTCTACACGATGTACAAGATCATAATCATGTCCTCTGTAAACTGGTGTCATTTGATTTCATCTCTTGCTATTTGAATATCCTTTATGTCTTTCCTTTCCTGATTTCCCTGGCCATAAATACCAATACTATGTTGAAAAGTAGTGATGAGAGAGGTCATACTTGCCTTGTACCAGATTTCAAAGGAATGTTTCCAACTTTTAAACATTCAATATGATATTGCCTATGAATTTGCATAAATTGCTTGTATTATTTTGTGATATGTGCAATTAATATGTAGTTTATTTAGTGATTTTACCATAAATAGATGTTGAATTTTATCTAAGGGGTTTTCTGTATCTATAGTGATCATCATTTGTTTCTTTCCTATGGGTTCTGTTCATGTGATGGACTACATTTACTGATTTACATATGTTAAGCCATTCTGGCATTCCAAGATTGGAGCTGACTTGTTCATGTTGGATAAGATTTTGATGTGCGGCTGGATTCAATTTGTCAGTATCTTATTGTGGATGTTCACATCGATGTTGATCAGGGGTATTGGCCTGAAATTTTCTCTTTTTTGTGTCTCTGACAGGTTTTGGTATCATGAGGATGCTGGCCTCAAAATGAGTTAGAGAGGACTCTCTCATTTTCTAGTTTTTGGAGTGTTTTCAGAAAGAATTATACCAGCTACTCTTTATATATCTGGTAGAATTCAACTGTGAATCTGTCTGATCCTAAGTTTCTTTTTGGTTGGTAGTCCATTAATTACTGCCTCAGTTTCAGAATTTCTTGTTGATCTATTCAGGGATTCAACTTTTATTGGATTATTCTTGGAAAGGTGTACATGTCTCATAATTTACTCATGTCTTCAGGGTTTTCTGTTATATTTGCATATGGATGTTTACAGCATTATCTGATGGTAGTTTGTATGTCTGTGTGATCATTGGTGACAACCCCATAATCTTTTTTTATGAAGTCTATTTGATTATTTTGTCTTTTAGTCTTCATTATTCTGGCTAGCGGTCCACCTCTGTTGTCAATCTTTTGAAAATAATCTCCTCCTGGATTGGGTGATTTTTTGAAGGGTGTGTGTGTGTGTGTGTGTGTGTGTGTGTGTATCACACTCAGTTATGCTCTGATCATAATTACTTTTGGTCTTCTGATGCCTTTAGAACTTGTTTGGTTTCAAGAGATTCTGCCACTTCAGGGTCCCAAGTGGCTGAAATTACAGGTGTGCATCACTATGCCGGGCTATTTTCTATATTTCTAGTAGAGACAATGTTTTATCATGTTGGCTGGCCAGGCTTGTCTTGAACTCTTAAACTCTTAAATTCAGGTGATCTGTCTGCCTCAGCCTCCCAAAGTGCTGGAATTTTTCATTGGGATATTAGATTGTTTACTTTAGACCTTTCTCATTTTCTTATGTGGGCATCTCATATTATAAACTTCCCTCTAAACACTGCTTTAACTGTATCCCAGAAACTCTGTTATGTTGTGTCTTTTTTCCAGTGATTTCAAAGAACTTGTTTCCTTCATTCCTAATTTTGTTATTTACTTAGCAGTCATTCTGAATCAGGTGGATTAGTTTACATGTGGCTGTGTAGTTTTCACTGAATTTCACAATCCTGAAATCTAATTGATTGCACTGTCATCTGAGAGTTGTTTCTGTGATTTCTGTTGTTTTGCATTTGCTGAGGAGTGTTTTACTTTTAATTATGTTATTGATTTTAGAATAAGTGCTTTGTGGTGCTGAGAGAAATGTACATTTTGTTGATTTGGGGTGGAGAGTTACATAGATGTCTGTTAGGTCCACTTTGTTAAGAGCTGAATTCATGTCCTGAGTATCCTTGTTAATTATATGTCTCAATGATCTAATGTTGACCATGGAGTGTTGAAGTCTTTCACTAACATTCTGGAGGAATCTAAGTTATTGTCAGTCTGCAAGAACCTGCTTTATGAATCTGTGTGCTCCTGTATTTTGTGCATATATATCTAGGAAAGTTAGCTCTTCTTTCTGCATTGTTCTCTTCATCATTATACAAAACTCTTCTTTGTCTTTCTTGATCTTTGTTGGTTTAAAGTCTGTCTTATCAGAGACTAGGATTGCAAGTCTTTTTTTTTTTTCTTTCCCCTTGCTTTGTGTTTCATAAATATTCTTCCATCATTTTATTTTGAGGCTCTATCTGTGCATTTGCATGTCAGATGGGTCTCATGAATAAAGCAAACTGATAGGCCTTGACTGTATGCAATTTTCCATTCAGTGTCTTTTAATTGGAAAATTTAGTTCATTTATCTTTAAGGTTAATATTATTATGTATCAATTTGATCTTTGCATGGTGATGTTAGCTGGTTATTTTGCATACTCTTGATGTAGTTTCCTCATAGTGTTGTTGGAATTTATCTTTATGTTTTTGCAGTAGTTGTTACCAGATGTCCCTTTACATATTTAATGTTTCTTTTAGTTTTTGTAAGGCACACATGGCAGTGACAACATTTCTCTACATTTGTTTGTCTGTAAATTATTTTATTTTCCCTTCCATTATAAAGTTTAGTTTGTTTGGATATAAAATTCTGTTTTGAAAATTCTTCACTTTAAGATTGGTGAATATTTGCCCCCTCTTTCTTGCAGCATGTAGTGTTTCTGCAGAAATATCTGCTGTTGGTTGGATGGGCTTCCCTTTGTAAGTATCCTGATCTTTCTCTCAGGATGCCCTTAGCACTTTTTTCCTTTTTTTTTTTTCTGTTTTGTATATTCTCACAATTATGTGTCTTGGGGTTATTCTTCTTATGATGTATCTGAGTGGTGTTCTCTGTATTTCCTGAATTTTTATGTTGACCTGTCTTAGTATGTTGGGGAAGTTTACCCGTGTAATATTCTGAAGTGTGCTTTTCAACTCAGATCAATTCTCCTCATCACTTTTGGGTACACAAATCAATCACAGGTTTGCTCATCTCACATAGTCCCATATTTCTGGAAAGTTTTGTTTATTCCTTTTTCATTCTTTTTTCTCTAATCTTGTCCTCATATTTTATTTCATCAAGTTGATTTTCAATCAGTCATATTCTTCCTTTGGCTTGATCAATTCATCTATTGATCCTTGGGTGTGCTGCACAAAGTCCTTGCCCTGTGTTTTTTAGCCCCATTAGAACACTGATGCTCTTCTCCAAACTAATTATAACATTAATAATAATTATTATTTTTGAGATTGTGTCTCACTCTATCACCAGTCTGAAGTGTAGTGGTGTGATCTCAGCTCACTTCACCCTCTGCACGCCGGGTACAAGTAATTCTCCTGAATTAGCCATCAGATTAACCTCTCTTCACTGAGAGTTGTATACTTATTGGGATTACATGTCTGCAGATAGATTTGTCTTCCCTCAATTTTAAGCTGAGGACATATCTCAACAACCTTCCTGCATATAGGAGCTACCTACTCTGAATCTCCTCTCCACTGAGGGCTTCAGATATCATGTAACAAGCAGCCAATCAACAGCACTTGATCACACTAGCTCTTCTCTTAACTGAGTATTGCAGTTGCAGGTATGTCCTGTTTGTGAAATGGAGTCACCCACTTTCTGTCTCCTGAGAGCTGTAATTTCAATCCATAAAGCTTCTATTTGCCTTAATTACGCTCCAAACTTTATTCTTCCTGGACATGGGACAAGAATTCACAACCCACTTAAGGGAAAAACTACAAGATTAGTAACAAAAAAAAGGTGTGAAACACACAAACACACATTTGCCACATTTTTGGTTACTGGGATTTAAAAAATAAAAAAGGATAGAAGAGGTTTGTTACATATGTATACTTGTGCCATGTTGGTGTGCTGCACACATCAACTCGTCAGCACCCATCAAGTCATCATTTGTATCATGTATAACTCCCCAATGCAATCCCTCCCCGCTCCCCACTCCCCATGATGGGCCCCAGTGTGTGATGCTCCCCTTCCGAGTCCAAGTGATCTCATTGTTCAGTTCTCACCTATGGACATTTGGGTTGATTCCAAGTCTTTGCTATTGTGAATAGTGCCGCAATAAACATACGTGTGCATGTGTCTTTGTAGTAGAGTAATTTATAATCCTTTGGGTATATACCCAGTAGTGGGATGGCTGGGTCATATGGTACATCTAGTTCTAGATCCTTGAGGAATCGCCATACTGTTTTCCATAATGGTTGAACTAGTTTACAATCCCACCAACAGTGTAAAAGTGTTCCTATTTCTCCACATCCTCTCCAACACCTGTTGTTTCCTGATTTTTTAATGATTGCCATTCTAACTGGTGTGAGATGGCATCTCATTGTGGTTTTGATTTGCATTTCTCTGATGGCGAGTGATGATGAGCATTTTTTCATGTGTCTGTTGGCTGTATGAATGTCTTCTTTTGAGAAATGTCTGTTCATATCCTTTCCCCACTTTTTGATGGGGTGTTTGTTTTTTTCTTGTATATTTGTTTGAGTTCTTTGTAGATTCTGGATATTAGCACTTTGTCAGATGAGTAGGTTGCAAAAATTTTATCCCATTCTGTAGGTTGCCTGTTCACTCTGATGGTAGTTTCTTTTGCTATGCAGAAGCTCTTTAGTTTAATGAGATCCCATTTGTCAATTTTGGCTTTTGCTGCCATTGCTTTTGGTGTTTTAGACATGAAGTCCTTGCCCATGCCTATGTCCTGAATGGTACTACCTAGATTTTCTTCTAGGGTTTTTATGGTATTAGGTCTAACATTTAAGTCTCTAATCCATCTTGAATTAATCTTCATATAAGGAGTAAGGAAAGGATCCAGTTTCAGCTTACTACTTCTAGCTAGCCAATTTTCCCAGCACCATTTATTAAATAGGGAATCCTTTCCCCATTTCTTGTTTCTCTCAGGTTTGTCAAGATCAGATGGCTGTAGATGTGTGGCATTATTTCTGAGGACTCTGTTCTGTTCTATTGGTCTATATCTCTGTTTTGGTACCAGTATCATGCTGTTTTGGTTACTGTAGCCTTGTAGTATAGTTTGATGTCAGGTAGCGTGACGCCTCCAGCTTTGTCCTTTTGACCTAGGATTGTTTTGGCAATGTGCGCTCTTTTTTGGTTCCATATGAACTTTAAAGCAGTTTTTTCCAATTCTGTGAAGAAAGTCATTGGTAGCTTGATGGGGATGGCATTGAATCTATAAATCACCTTGGGCAGTATGGCCATTTTCACGATATTGATTCTTCCTATCCATGAGCATGGTATGTTCTTCCATTTGTTAGTGTCCTCTTATTTCACTGAGCAGTGGTTTGTAGTTCTCCTTGAAGAGGTCCTTTGCATCCCTTGTAAGTTGTTCCTAGGTATTTTATTCTCTTTGAACAATTGTGAATGGAAGTTCATTCATGATGGCTCTCTGTTTGTCTGTGACTGGTGTATAAGAATGCTTGGGATTTTTGCACATTAATTTTGTATCCTGAGACTTTGCTGAAGTTGCTTATCAGCTTAAGGAGATTTTGGGCTGAGACAATGGGGTTTTCTAAATATACAATCATGTTATCTGCAAATAGGGACAGTTTGACTTCTTTTCCTAACAGGATACCCTTGATTTCTTTCTCTTGCCTGATTGCCCTAGCCAGAACTTCCAACACTATGTTGAATACGAGTGGTGAGAGAGGGCATCCCTGTCTTGTGCCAGTTTTCAAAGGGAATTTTTCCAGTTTTTGCCCATTCAGTATGATATTAGCTGTGGGTTTGTCATAAATAGCTCTTATTATTATGAGGTAAGTCCATCAATACCCAATTTATTGAGCATTTTTAGCATGAAGGGCTGTTGAATTTTGTCAAAAGCCTTTTCTGCATCTATTGAGATAATCATGTGGTTCTTGTCTTTGGTTGTTTATATGCTGGATTACGTTGATTGGTTTGCGAATGTTGAACCAGCCTTGCATCCCAGGGATGAAGCCCACTTGATCATGGTGGATAACTTTTTGATATGCTACTGAATCCGGTTGCCAGTATTTTATTGAGGATTTTTGCATGGATGTTCATCAGGGATATTGGTCTAAAATTCTCTTTTTTTTTTGTGTCTCTGCCAGGCTTTGGTATCAGGATTATGTTGGCCTCATAAAATGAGTTAGGGAGGATTCCCTCTTTTCTATTGATTGGAATAGTTTCAGAAGGAATGGTACCAGCCTCTTTGTACCTCTGGTAGAATTCAGCTGTGAATCCATCTGGTCCTGGACTTTTTTTCCTGGGTAGGCTATTAATTGTTGCCTCAATTTCAGAGCTTCAACTTCTTCCTGGCTTAGTCTTGGGAGAGTGTAAGTGTCTAGGAAATTATCCATTTCTTCTAGATTTTCCAGGAGATTTGCGTAGAGGTGTTTATAGTATTCTCTGATGATGGTTTGTATTTCTGTGGGGTGGGTGGTGATATCCCCTTTATCATTTTTTATTGCGTCTATTTGATTCCTCTCTGTTTTCTTCTTTATTAGTCTTGGTAGCGGTCTGTCAATTTTGTTGATCTTTTCAAAAAACCACTCCTGGATTCATTGATTTTTTGGAGGGTTTTTTGTGTCTCTATCTCCTTCAGTTCTGCTCTGATCGTTTTATTTCTTGCCTTCTGCTAGCTTTTGAATGTGTTTGCTCTTGCCTCTCTAGTTCTTTTAATTGTGATGTTAAAGTGTCAATTTTAGATCTCTCCTGCTTTCTCTTGTGGGCATTTAGTGCTATAAATTTCCCTCTACACACTGCTTTAAATGTGTCCCAGAGATTCTGGTATGTTGTATCTTTGTTCTCATTGGTTTCAAAGAACATCTTTATTTCTGCCTTCATTTCGTTATGTACCCAGTAGTCATTCAGGAGCAGGTTGTTGAGTTTCCATGTAGTTGAGCGGTTTGATTGAGTTTCTTAGTCCTGAGTTCTAGTTTGATTGCACTGTGGTCTGAGAGACAGTTTGTTATAATTTCCGTTCTTGTACATTTGCTGAGGAGTGCTTTACTTCCATTTATGTGGTCAATTTTGGAATAAGTGCCACGTGGTGCTGAGAAGAATGTATATTCTGTTGATTTGGGGTGGAGAGTTCTATAGATGTCTATTAGGTCCGCTTGGTGCAGAGATGAGTTCAATTCCTGGATATCCTTGTTAACTTTCTGTCTCGTTGATGTGTCTAATGTTGACAGTGGAGTGTTGAAGTCTCCCATTATTATTGTATGGGAGTCTAAGTCTCTTTGTAGGTCTCTAAGGACTTGCTTGATGAATCTGGGTGCTCCTGTATTGGGTGCATATGTATTTAGGAGAGTTAGCTCTTCCTGTTGAATTGATCCCTTTACCATTATGTAATGGCCTTCTTTGTCTCTTTTGATCTTTGATGGTTTAAAGTCTGTTGTACCAGAGACTAGGATTGCAACCCCTGCTTTTTTTTTTATTCTCCATTTGCTTGGTAGATCTTCCTCCATCCCTTGATTTTGAGCCTATGTATGTCTCTGCATGTGAGATGGGTCACCTGAATACAGCAGACTGATGGGTCTTGACCCTTTATCCAGTTTGCCAGTCTGTGTCTTTTAATTGGAGCATTTAGTCCATTTACATTGAAGGCTAATATTGTTATGTGTGAAGTTGATCCTGCCATTATGATATTAACTGGTTATTTTGCTCATTAGTTGATGCAGTTTCTTCCTTGCCTCGATGGTCTTTACATTTTGGCATGTTTTTGAATGACTGGTACCGGTTGTTCCTTTCCATGTTTAGAGCTTCCTTCAGGGTCTCTTGTAAGGCAGGCCTGGTGGTGACAAAATCTCTAAGCATTTGCTTATCTGTAAAGGATTTTATTTCTCCTTCACTGATGAAACTTAGTTTGGCTGGATATGAAATTTTGGGTTGAAAATTCTTTTATTTAAGAACATTGAATATTGCCCCCCACTCTCTTCTGGCTTGTAGAGTTTCTGCTGAGAGATCTGCTGTATTCTGATGGGCTTCCCATTGTGGGTAACCCGACCTGTCTCTCTGGCTGCCCTTAAGATTTTTTCCTTCATTTCAACTTTGGTGAATCTGGCAATTAAGTGTCTTGGAGTTGCTCTTCTGGAGGAGTATCTTTGTGGCGTTCTCTGTATTTCCTGAATTTGAATGTTGGCCTGCCCTACTAGGTTGGGGAAGTTCTCCTGGATGATATCCTGAAGACTGTTTTCCAACTTGGTTCCATTTTCGCCCTCACTTTCAGGCACCCCAGTCAGACGTAGATTTGGTCTTTTTACATAATCCCATCCTTCTTGCAGGCTTTGTTCATTTCTTTTTCTTCTTTTTTCTTTTGGTTTCTCTTCTCGCTCCATTTCATTCATTTGATCCTCAATCGCTGATACTCTTTCTTCCAGTTGATCGAGTCGGTTACTGAAGCTTGTGCATTTGTCACATATATCTCATGTCATGTTTTCATCTCTGTCATTTCGTTTATGACCTTCTCTGCATTATTAGTCTAGCTGTCAATTCTTCCACTCTTTTTTCAAGATTTTTAGTTTCTTTGCACTGGGTACGTAATTCCTCCTTTAGCTCTGAGAAGTTTGATGGACTGAAGCTTTCTTCTCTCATCTCGTCAAAGTCATTCTCTGACCAGCTTTGATCCATTGCTGGCGATGAGCTGCATTCCTTTGCAGGGGGAGATGCGCTCTTATTTTTTGAATTTCCAGCTTTTCTGCCCTGCTTTTTCCCCATCTTTGTGGCTTTATCTGTCTCTGTTCTTTGATGATGGTGACATACTGATGGGGTTTTGGTATAGGTGTCCTTCCTGTTTGATAGTTTTCCTTCTGACAGTCAGGACCCTCAGCTGCAGGTCTGTTGGAGATTGCTTGAGGTGCACTCCAGACCCTGTTTGCCTGGGTATCAGCAGCAGAGGTTGCAGAAGATAGAATATTGCTGAACAGCGAGTGTACCTGTCTGATTCTTCCTTTGGAAGCTTCCTCTCAGGGGTGTACTCCACCCTGTGAGGTGTGGGGTGTCAGACTGCCCCTAGTGGGGGATATCTCCCAGTTAGGCTACTCAGGGGTCAGGTACCCACTTGAGCAGGCAGTCTGTCCCTTCTCAGATCTCAACCTCTGTGTTGGGAGATCCCCTGCTCTCTTCAAAGCTGTCAGACAGAGTTCTTTGCGTCTGCAGAGGTTCTGCTGCTTTTTTGTGTGTTGTTGTTGTTTAGCTGTGCCCTGTCCCCAGAGGTGGAGTCTACAGAGACAGGCAGGTTTCCTTGAACTGCTGTGAGCTCCACCCAGTTTGAGCTTCCCAGCAGCTTTGTTTACCTACTTAAGCCTCCGCAATGGCGGGCGCACCTCCCCCAGCCTCGATGCTGCCTTGCAGATAGATCGCCGCAGACTGCTGTGTTAGCAATGAGGGAGGCTCCATGGCCATGGGACCCTCCCAGCCAGCTGTGGGATATATTCTCCTGGTGTGCCCATTTGCTTAAAGCGCAGTATTGGGGTGGGAGTTACCCAATTTTCCAGGTGTTGTGTTTCTCAGTTCCCCTGGATAGGAAAAGGGATTCCCTTCCCCCTTGTGCTTCCCAGGTGAGGCGATGCCTCACCCTGCTTCAGCTCTCGCTGGTCAGGTTGCAGCAGCTGACCAGCACCGATTGTCCGGCACTCCCTAGTGAGATGACCCCAGTACCTCAGTTGAAAATGCAGAATTCACCGGTCTTCTGTGTCGCTCACGCTGGGAGTTGGAGACTGGAGCTGTTCCTATTCGGCCATCTTGCTCCGCCCCCCCAATATACATTTATTACTCTGATCACTTTTCCACTAACTCATAGTCTTATAGTGTTCTCTTCAGAGTCAATTTTCATTCCCTCTTTATTTATTTTTTCTTTTTTGAGATGGAGTCTCCCTCTGTCACCCAGGCTGGAGCACAGTGGCACGATCTTGGCTCACTGCAACTCCGCCCTCCAGTTCATGCAATTCACTGCCCCAGCCTATGGAGTACCTTGGTCTACAGGCAGCCACCACACACCCGGCTAATTTTTGCATTTGTAGTAGAGATGGTTTCATCATCTTGTCCAGGCTGGTCTTGAACTCCTGACCTCATGATCCAGCTGCCTTGACATCCTAGGTACTGGGATTACAGCTGTGAGCTACTGCGTCTGGCCTCCGGGGTCAATTTTCAGCATATAGAAGTAGGAGTCAGTCTTATAGGTAAGAACAATCTTGAAGGCAATTTTAAATCTAGTCTTTAATGTGTTCAACACAAATGAAACTTCAGAACTACAAACTAAGATTTACTTTCAAAACTAAGGCAAAGGTAAACTTCCAGAGCTAAATGAAGATAAACTACTATAAGACTGATTTCTGTCATACACATTATGAATGTACCCAGTGATTTCCAACCAAGACTTAAAAATTAGTACAAAGGAGTCCAAGGGGGAGAATAAAGCCACTTCTGGTTTGCTCTTTTCCAATTCATTAGATAATATCTCTTGTATGCCCAGAGGGCATGGAGTACTCCTCTAGGCACTAGCCATAGTGATAAGCGATTTGTTTTCTTATCATGTATGTTTTCACTGGAGTAACATTTCTAATTTCCTTCGAGAACTTTTCCTTTCCATTTACAACTTGGCTCACTTTGGCACAAGAAATATAGCTTTCAGCCTGTCTCAGATTTCAACATGGCCTTCCTTATTAAGCCTAATCATTTCTTGGTTTGGACTGAAAGTTAAAGACATGTATCTTCCTTTTATTTGAACCCTAAGAGGCCATTGGAGGATTATTCATTGGTATAATTTTGATATTGTTGAGTCTCAAGGAATAGCGAGGGCCAAGGAGAGAGAAAGATGGAGAAACGGCTGGTCAGGGGAGCAGTCAGAACACACACAATGTTTATCAATTAATTTTGCCATCATAGAGGGGCCTGGCCTGGTTCAACATACTTACAACAGTTATATCAAAGATCACTTATCACAGATCACTGTAACAGAGATAGTAGTAATGGAAAAGTTTAATGTATTGTAAGAATTACCAAAATGTGACAGAGTCACAAAGTGAGCACATGATGATAGAAACGTGGGACAGATAGATGCTCCATGCATGATTGCCAAACCTTCAATTTGTGAAAAACACAATATCAGCAAGTGTAATAACATGAGGTATGCCTGCACTCACAGAATAAAGGGACAAATCTGGAAATGGAAGGGCCAATCCATTCCCATACAGCAATATCATCAGCACAATCCCGCTGGAGTCCTTCATCAACAAAGGCAAAAAGTATCCTCCACACATTTATATTTTAACCTAAACTCCCGTTAAAGAGGTTTGGGAGATTTTTAAGGGCTGTCCCCTTGTTCATTCCTCTATTTTAATTTTTAAATTCATTCTTTTTATTTTTTTGAGATGGAGTTTTGCTCGTGTTGCCCAGGCATGATCTTGACTCACTGCAACCTCTGCCTCCCAGGTTCAAGTGAT
Source organism: Trachypithecus francoisi (assembly GCF_009764315.1). NCBI lineage: Eukaryota > Metazoa > Chordata > Mammalia > Primates > Cercopithecidae > Trachypithecus > Trachypithecus francoisi. The sequence goes on along the minus strand of NW_022680993.1, from coordinate 16,069 downwards.
TCTCCTGCCTCAGCCTCCTGAGTAGCTGGGACTACAGGTGCGGGCCACCATGCGTGGCTAATTTTGTGTTTTTAGTAGAGACAGGGTTTCTCCATGTTTGTCAGGCTGGTCTTGGACTCCTGACCTCAGGTGCTCTGCCCGCCTCGGCCTCCTGAAGCGCTGGGATTACAGACATGAGCCACCATGCCTGGCCTCTAAATTTGTGTTATGGAGACTCATTTTCATGGTGAAAATATCCTGAATTGAATGTGGCCTGCTGGGAGTCGGGATGGAGGAAACTACTTATGGAAAATGAAGAAGAAAGGGAAACACAACAGAAGTAAGAAAGTGCCATCAATGTTTACATCAAAGACTCCATGAAAAAGAAAAGTAGAAATAACCTGTTTTCATAGCTGACCACTGGACTGTGGATGGCACGTGCATCTACCAGGTTCTTCTTGATAGTCCCAATTTAAAATTTTTGACCTGATATTCGTGAACACAGTGCTACTGGTTAGATCTTTGCCCAGGTGTTTGTTTGTTTGTTTGTTTGAGATGGATTCTCACTCTGCCGCCCAGGCTGGTGTGCAATAACACAATCTCAGCTCACTGCAAGCTCTGCCTCCCAGGTTCACACCATTCTGCTGACTCAGCCTCCTAAGGAGCTGGGACTACAGGTGCCCGCCACCATGCCCGGCTAATTTTTTGTATTTTTTAGTAGAGACGGGGTTTCACAAAGTTAGCCAGGATGGTTTTGATCTCCTGACTACATGATCCACCAGCCTTGGCCTCCCAAAGTGCTGGGATTACAGGCCTGAGCCACCATGCCCGGCCACCTTTGTCCAGGTTTAAGCTTTAGAAAATAAGGTTTTCATGCGGTGGGAGGCCTGATTAGGGTTATGATTCTGCCCTGGGGCATCTCCACTTCTGACCCGGATGTAAACTTGGCATTTACTATTGACCTCCACACTTGAACAGCTAAGGATGGGGAGCACAGAGGCTCACATCTCTAACTCCAGCACTTTGGGAGGCCAAGGCACGAGGATCGCTTGAGGCCAGGAGTTCAAGACCAGGCTGGTCAACATAGTGAGACATTGTCTCTGAAAAAGCAACCAAACAAAACCGAGGATGGGTGGGTGGCAGGTAGCAGATCAAGCTGGAAAACCATTAATCTCAGAGCTGAAAGGACCCTTAGACCTGCCCCCAATTAACAGATGAGACTCTGCCTTGGGATCATAGCCTAAGATAATGTATTGAGCTTTTCTAGAGATTTGAAAATAATCAATCCTAAAACTCCCAAGCATACTGCTACTGTTTGCTACTTAATAATGTTTTTGAATCTGGGTGTGGTGGCTCATACCTGTAATCCCAGCGCTTTGGGCAGTTGAGGCGACTAGATCACCTGAGGTCAGGAGTTCAAGACCAGCTTGGCCAACATGGTGAAACCCTGTCTCTACTGGAAATACACACAATTAGTCAGCCATTGTGGTATGTGTCAGTAATCCCAGCTTCTTGTGAGGCTGAGGCAGGAGAACCATTTGAACCCATGAGGCAGAGGTTGCAGTGAGCTGAGATTGTACCATTGCACTCTAGCTTGGGCCGCAAGAGTCAAATTCTGTCTCAAAAATAATAATGATAATAATAATGTTTTCTACAAGCAAGGGATTACTTTGTACTGCAAACTGGTGTGAAGGAATCCACCATGTATCAACTTTTGGAATGATGACACTTATTTCTAGATCTTGGAGGTGGGAATGCTTGTTGATCATCTTCTTTGTTCTTTGTTATATTGATTTACTTTTTTTAAACTAGCATTTTTGTAACAATAAAGTCATAAAAATAAGTAACTAAAATAAAGTAAAATAATCTAAAAAAGCCAGGCACGGTGGCTCATGCCTGTAATCCCAGCACTTTGGGAGGCCGAGGTGGGTGGATTACCTGAGGTCAGGAGTTCGAGACCAGCCTGGCAAACATGGCGAAACCCCATCTCTACTAACAATACAAAAATCAGCCGGGCATGGTGGCAGGCTCCTGTAATCCCAGCTACTTGGGAGGTTGAGACAGGTTGAGAATCGCTTGAAACCGGAACAAGGTGCTTGCAGTGAGCTGAAATCATGCCATTATACACCAGGCTGGGTAACAACAGCTAAACTTGGTCTCAAAACAAAACAAAACAAAATTTAATATAATTGAGTTGAATATTTAAACTTTTTACTGACATTTCAAATTAGATTCTAATTCAATTTAAAAGAGAATCTCATAGAAGCAGATGTACTCAATTATGTTACCTCTATGGTTTCATTTAAGCAATTTGTTTTGTGAAGGGACACAAATCCAACCAGATTTTAACAGTGTATAAATGTGTATTTATTAATTTAATTACAATGACAATACTCTCAACTCCCCATTTGAATAAAGGAGAACATCTGATCTCTGTTCTGGGGCACTGTGCACTATAGGTGTATGGAAATACCAATGCCCTCAGCTGTGTGGCAGGCTCAGTGGGACCTGGAGTGCTGGAGACCCTGGGCCATTCACCTGCAGACACAAAAGTCTTTGTCCGCTTACCCCCACTGCTATAGAAATATTATATTCAGTGGTTGTTATGATGCAAAAGAAAAGAAGAAGGAAATTTATTCACCCTTTACATATAAGTTATGTTAGTAAATAAAGTCAATTTTCTTCTGGTTGACTAAAAAACTATACTCTACATATTTATGCCTTCGGGAAATGTTAAATATTTTGAAGCAAAGCAACTCATTATTGGTAAGACAACCAATTAAAACTGCAGAATTGTAGAGGTTACGGGTTACATGTAGAAGAAAATTTCATAGCAATAATCTTTTAAGACTATGTGAAGAGACTCCACAGTGAAGCAGAAATCAGAAGAGGCTCATAGACAGAAGAGACTTGCCTTGTCTCAGATAAGACTTTGGACAGCAGACATTTGGGTTAATGCTGAAATGAGTTAAGACTTTGGGGGACTGTTGGGAAGGCATGATAGGTTTGGAAATGTGAGGACATGAGATTTGGAGGGGCCAGGAGCAGAATAATATGGTTTGGCTATGTCCCTGCCCCCATCTCAACTTGAATTGTATAGCTCAGAATTCCCACGTGTTAGGGGAGGGACCAAGGGGGAGGTAGTTGAATCCCTAAGGTCTCTGAAATTAGAGCAGAATTAAGAATACTGTGTAAGCTCTCAGTTCACCAACTTATCAAAAGTAGCTTTATAATTCAGGAGGGTGTCTGTTCTTTTGCAATTAGAAGAAAAGAAAGAATATTTTATATTTCGACTCTTTGGATTTTCTTCACTAACAGTATTTCCAAGGCTAAGTAAGGGAGTTGCAAGTAGCACCGAGAAAAAAAAGCAGGCTTGAGCAGCTTTTTAAAAATGGTCTTAAAATATGCAAAATGGAGCCAGGTATGGTGGCTCACTCTTGTGATACCAGCAATTTGGAGCCTGAGGTGGGAGGATTGCTTGAGGCGAAAAGTTTTGAGACCAGCCTGGGCAACATAGCAAGATGCCCATCGTTACAAAAAAAAAAAAAAATAGTGTTTTTAAAAATTAGATGGATGTAGTGGTGCATGCCTTCGAGTCCTAGTTTCTTGGTAGACTGAGGTAGGAGGAGGTCTTGAGCCCAGGAGGTCAAGTCTGCAGTGAGCTATAACTGCACCACTGTCTACAAGCCTGGGCAACAAAGTGAGACCCTGTCTCCTTCCATATATATAAGTATATAAATAATATATATATAAATAAATATATTTATAAATATACATAAATAAATATATACTTATAAATAAATACATATTAATAAATATATATTTATAGATAAATATATAATATATATTGCATAAATATATAATATATATATACCCACATGGAAAAGGGAAGGAGCCAAATTATCAAAGAAGTTATTGATGAAGAAGATGTATTTGTCCTGCCAAATATCAGAACTTTTATAAAACTACAGCAATTAAGACAGTGTGGTCTTCACTGATTAACTGACTAATGAAAGAGAATAGAGCGCTCCCAAATAAATCTCCACCAATTTAATTTTTGATATGTGATGTAGATCACATGGCAGATCAGCAAGGAAAGAAGAACTTTTCAATAAATACAATTAAAAAATAGCGGTTATTGTTATAGAAAACAAAATGAAATTATATTTCTACTGTGCTCTATATATAAACATTAAATTCCAGGTGGGCCAGACTGACATGTCAGAAACAAAACTTTAAAACTTTTAGTAGAAAATGTAAGTGAATGAGACACAAAAAGCCATTTAACCATTAAAAAAGAGTAGACATTTTGACTATCACAAAAGTAAGAACTTTTTACATCAAAAAGTGGAAAGATGGGCTGGACATGGTATCTCAAGCCTGTAATCCCAAACACCTGAGGTCAGGAGTTTGAGACCAGGCTGCCCAACATGGTGAAACCCAGTCTCTAGTAAAAATACAAGAAATTAGCCAGGCATTGGTGGCAGACACCTGTAATCCCAGCTACTTGGGAAGCTGAGGCATGAGAATCATCTGAATCCAGGAGGTGTAGGTTGCAGTGAGCCACTGCACTCCAGCCTGAATGACAGAATGAGACTCTGTCTCAAAAAAAAATTTTTTTAATTAAAAAATAAAAGTTCGACCCCACAGAAATACAAACAACCATCAGAGAATACTATAAATGCCTCTACACAAATCAACTAGAGAATCTAGAAGAAATGGATAATTCCCTGGACACTTACACTCCCAAGACTAAACCAGGAAGAAGTTGAATCCCTGAATAGACCAATAACAGGCTCTGAAATTGAGGCAACAATTAATAGCCTATCCACGAAAAAAAGTCCAGGACCAGATGGATTCACAGCTGAATTCTACCAGAGGTACAAGGAGGAGCTGGTACCATTCCTTCTGAAACTATTCCAATCAATAGAAAAAGAGGGAATCCTCCCTAACTCATTTTATGAGGCCAACATCATCCTGATACCAAAGCCTGGCAGAGACACAACAAAAAAAGAGAATTTTAGACCAATATCCCTGATGAACATCCATGTAAAAATTCTCAATAAAATACTGGCAAACCGGATTCAGCAGCACATCGAAAGGCTTATCTACCATGATCAAGTGGGCTTCATCCCTGGGATGCAAGGCTGGTTCAACATTCGCAAATCAATCAACGTAATCCAGCATATAAACAGAACCAAAGACAAGAACCACATGATTATCTCAATAGATGCAGAAAAGGCTTTTGACAAAATTCAACAGCCCTTTATGCTAAAAACGCTCAATAAATTCGGTATTGATGGAACGTACCTCAAAATAATAAGAGCTACTTATGACAAACCCACAGCTAATATCATACTGAATGGGCAAAAACTGGAAAAATTCCCTTTGAAAACTGGCACAAGACAGGGATGCCCTCTCTCACCACTCGTATTCAACATAGTGTTGGAAGTTCTGGCTAGGGCAATCAGGCAAGAGAAAGAAATCAAGGGTATCCAGTTAGGAAAAGAAGAAGTCAAATTGTCCCTGTTTGCAGATGACATGATTGTATATTTAGAAAACCCCATTGTCTCAGCCCAAAATCTGCTTAAGCTGATAAGCAACTTCAGCAAAGTCTCAGGATACAAAATTAATGTGCAAAAATCCAAGCATTCTTATACACCAGTAACAGACAAGCAGAGAGTCAAATCAGGAATGAACTTCCATTCACAATTGCTTCAAAGAGAATAAAATACCTAGGAATCAAGCTTACAAGGGATGTAAAGGACCTCTTCAAGGAGAACTACAAACCACTGCTCAGTGAAATCAAAGAGGACACAAACAAATGGAAGAACATACCATGCTCATGGATAGGAAGAATCAATATCGTGAAAATGGCCATACTGCCCAAGGTGATTTATAGATTCAATGCCATCCCCATCAAGCTACCAATGACTTTCTTCACAGAATTGGAAAAAACGGCTTTAAAGTTCATATGGAACCAAAAAAGAGCCCGCATTGCCAAGACAATCCTAGGTCAAAAGGACAAAGCTGGAGGCGTCACGCTACCTGACTTCAAACTATACTACAAGGCTACAGTAATCAAAACAGCATGGTACTGGTACCACAACAGAGATATAGACCAATGGAACAGAACAGAGTCCTCAGAAATAATACCACACATCTACAGCCATCTGATCTTTGACAAACCTGAGAGAAACAAGAAATGGGGAAAGGATTCCCTATTTAATAAATGGTGCTGGGAAAATTGGCTAGCCATAAGTAGAAAGCTGAAACTGGATCCTTTCCTTACCCCTTATACGAAAATTAATTCAAGATGGATTAGAGACTTAAATGTTAGACCGAATACCATAAAAACCCTAGAAGAAAATCTAGGTAGTACCATTCAGGACATAGGCATGGGCAAGGACTTCATGTCTAAAACACCAAAAGCAACTGCAGCAAAAGCAAAATTGACAATGGGATCTAATTAAACTAAAGAGCTTTTGCACAGCAAAAGAAACTACCATCAGAGTGAACAGGCAACCTACAGAATGGGATAAAATTTTTGCAACCTACTCATCTGACAAAGGGCTAATATCCAGCATCTACAAAGAACTCAAACAAATATACAAGAAAAAAACAAACAACCCCATCAAAAAGTGGGAAAGGATATGAACAGACATTTCTCAAAAGAAGACATCCATACAGCCAACAGACACATGAAAAAATGCTCGTCATCACTCGCCATCAGAGAAATGCAAATCAAAACCACAATGAGATACCATCTCACACCAGTTAGAATGGCAATCATTAAGAAGTCAGGAAACAATAGATGTTGGAGAGGATGTGGAGAAATAGGAACACTTTTACACTGTTGGTGGGATTGTAAACTAGTTCAACCATTATGGAAAACAGTATGGCGATTCCTCAAGGATCTAGAACTAGATGTACCATATGACCCAGCCATCCCACTACTGGGTATATACCCAAAGGATTATAAATTACTCTACTACAAAGACACATGCACACGTATGTTTATTGCGCACTATTCACAATAGCAAAGACTTGGAATCAACCCAAATGTCCATCTGTGACAGACTGGATTAAGAAAATGTGGCACATATACACCATGGAACACTATGCAGCCATCAAAAAGGATGAGTTTGCGTCCTTTGTAGGGACATGGATGCAGCTGGAAACCATCATTCTTAGCAAACTATCACAAGAAGAGAAAACCAAACACCGCATGTTCTCACTCATAGGTGGGAACTGAACAATGAGATCACTTGGACTCGGGAAGGGGAACATCACACACTGAGGCCTATCAGGGGGAGGGGGGAGGAGGGAGGGATTGCATTGGGGAGTTATACATGATATAAACGTTATGCACATGTACCCTAGAACTTAAAGTATAATAAATAAATAAATAAATAAATAAATAAATAAATAAATAAACAGTTGATGAAACTAGCTAGGTGTTGGGTATGTAAGCATTCATTATCATTATACTATTCTTTTAACTCTTCTCTAGATTTGAAATTTTCAAAAATAAAAAATATAAAAATCAAAAAAATAAATAAAATAAATAAAAGTTAAAAATTGAAAAGATAAACTATAAATGAGAGGAAGATATTTGCAGTACCTAAAACCTATGAAAGATTAATATCATATCGACGAAGTATAAGGAGCTCCTATGAATTAATTTTGAAAATAGCAACCCAACAGAAAATTGGGAAAAGACATTAATAGGGATTTCACAAAAGAGAAAGTCCCCAAAACATAAAAATTTTCTCACCCTCATTAGTAATCAGGAAAATGCACAAGATACTACATATCTATTCTCTCCAAAAATATCAAGAAGTTTGAAAATACCAAATGTACTAGTCCACATTCACACTGCTGATAAAGACATACGTGAGATGGGGAAGAAAAAGAGGTTTAATTGGATTAAGCGTTCCACATGGCTGAGGAGGTCTCAGAGTTATGGTGGTGGATGAACAGCACTTCTTACATGGCAGTGGAAAGAGAATATGAGAAGGAAGCAAAAGACAGAAACCTTGAAAAATCCATCAGACCTTGTGAGACTTATTCATTATCACAACAATAGCATGGGAATCTCTGGCCCCAGGGATTCAACTACCTTCCCCTGGGTCCCTCCTCGAACACGTGGGAATTCTGAGTGATACAACTCAAGTTGAGATGTGGGTAGGGACATGGCCCAACCATATTATTCTGCTCCTGGCCTCTCCAAATCTCATGTTCTCACATTTCAAAACTTATCATATCTTCCCAACAGTCTCCCAAAGTCTTCACTCATTCAGCATTAACTCAAATGTCTGCTGTCCAAAGTCTCATTTGAGACAAGGCAAGTCTCTTCTGCCTATGAGCCTGTAAAATCCAAAGCCCATAAAATCCAAAGCTAGTTACTTCCTGGATACAATGAGGGTACAGGTAATTGAGTAAATACAGCTGTTCCAAATGGGATTAATTGGCCAAAACAAAGGGGTTACAGGCCCCATGCAAGTCAGAAATCCAGCAAGATAGTCAAATTTTAAAGATCCAAAATGATCTCCTTTGACTCCATGTTTCACATCAAGGTCACGCTGATGCAAATGGTGGGCTCCCACGGTCTTGGATTGTTCTGCCCCTGTGGCTTTGCAGGGTATATCCCACCTCCTGGCTGTTTTTATGGGCTGATGGTAAGTGTTTGCAGCTTTTCCAGTCTCACGGTGCAAGCTGTCAGGCCCAATACAGACCTTAGAATGAATTAAGGGTGTAATTGATCAGTTAACTTCAGGACTTGTTATTTCAAAGAGATACATAAAATGAATAGATAGAAAGGCAAAAAGAAGAAAAACACACAACTTTACACACAAGAAAGAGGATTTAATCACAGATGCAAAAAATGTATAAGAGAATACTTTTGCAATCTTATGTTTACTTATTTTAAAGTAAGCTCTTTATTTGCTTGGAGAATATGAGCTCCTACAGGTGTTTCTTTCTTTCTTTCTTTTCCTTTTTTTGTTTTTGTTTTTGTTTTTGTTTTGTTTTTTGAGAAGGAGCCTTGCTGTGTCTCCCAGGCTGGAGTGCAGTGGCACAATCTCGGCTCACTGTAACCTCCACCTCCTGGGTTCAAAAGATTCTCATGCCTCAGCCTCCCTGAGTAGCTGGAATTACAGGCATCTACCATCATGCCCAGCTAATTTTTGTATTTTTAGTAAAGATGGAGTTTCACCATGTTGGTCAGGCTGTGTTCGAACTCTTGACCTCAGGTGATCCACCCGCCTCTGCCTCCCAAAGTGCCGAGATTACAGGCATGAGCCACTGTGCCTGGCCTGCTACAGGTTTTTCAAAAATAGGTAGGAAGCATGAGGGGACCAGAAACATTGAAAAACTTGGAAAACTTTTCAAGGAACAATACTCCCCAAAGTAGCCAGGCCTATATGGTGTTATGGGGAACACTTTCAAAGCTTCAAACAACAGATAATTCTTCTGCTACTTAAGTATTTCAGAGCACAGAAACAAAATGAAAGCATCCAAACTCACTTTATGAAATGGTCTTAACTCTGTTATCAAACCCGATGAAGATGGCACAAATGCCAAAACAACAAACCAATATCGCCTACAAGAATAGAAACAAAAATTATTAATAAAATGTTAGTAAATAAAGTCCAGCAGTATATGTGTTTACATATAAATGGTTATACATTTTAATGTTATTGAGGAAAAAAATTGAAAATTGAGATTCATTTAAAAAATGAAAAATGCCCAGATTCTTACTAATCAAGATAACACTGGAAATCTATAAACGTGTTCCAAAAATAGAATCAGACTGTTGTTAGGACAATATGTTCTTTCTTATCTTCTGTTATTCTAAATATCTCTGTGATCAACATGTTAATGGTTAAAACTTTTTGCATATCTTTACTTAAGATCAACATTAAATATCAGAATTTCTGCATTGAAGTGTGTCATGTTTTAAAACTTTGTATATGTATTGCCAAATTATCCTGTAGATAAAAAATGGAAATTTTTGCCGTCCCAACTACAGCGTGTAAATATGCCATTTTCCCCATACCCTAACCTATGCTGAGTATTACTGCTCTTAATAATCCTGCGAGATGAATAGATGAGAAATAGCACATTATGCTGTTTTAATTTGCACTTGTTTTTACCACATTAAACATTTTCTCACATTTCATGGCCATTAGTATTTCTTCTTTGGTTGATTAATTCTCCATGTCCTTAGCCCATTTTTCTGTTGTAGGTCTACATTTTCTTATCAATTTTTAAAAGATTTTTAGTCATATTAACTATACTAATGCTATTGTATCTTATGGCAAATGTTTTCTTTAGTTTGGCCTTTCCTTTTCAACATCTCTAATGTTGATTTTTATCTTCCAGGAATTCTACTTTTGTTTGTTTGTTTGTTTGTTTTTAGATGGAGTTTCACTGTTGTTGCCCAGATTGGAGTGCAATAGCACAATCTCGGCTCACTGCAACCTCCATCTCCCAGGCTCAAGCGATTATCCTGCCTCAGCCTCCCAAGTAGTTGGATTATAGGCATGAGCCACCACACCTGGCCAATTTTGTATTTTTAGTAAAGACAGGGTTTCAACATGTTGGTCAGGCTGCTTTTGAACTCCTGACCTCAGGTGATCCACCACCTCAGCCTCCTGAAGTGCTGGGATTACAGGTGTGAGCCACCCTGCCCAGCCAGAATTCTACATTTTTGATGTGGTCAGATCCATTAATCTTTTCCTTTATGTTTTATGTCTTTGGTTTAATGTTTAGAAGTCTCCCTTATCCCCAAAGGACATAAATATTTGACTACCTTTTTATCTAAAACATTTATGTGTTAATTTTCTTTATTTTTGTAAATTTTACATTCAACTTCTGGTAACAAAATGTTAACAAAAGCCAGTAGTTTTGACTCATTTCTCCCTCCAATATCCATTTGAAATAATTCATCAAACATAATAGAGCAATTCTGTGTCACTCATGGAAATTAGAGAAAGGTCCCTTTCACAATCCTATCAAAAAATGGTACAGGTGATTTCTGAGTAAGGGAGTACAGGCCAGGTAGATTTACTATGTGTAGTAACTTTTGGGAGAAATTAAACTGAGATCTGCACCATTTCTGACCTGATGCCTTTCTGTCCAGCTCAGCTAAGCCAAAATTAAAATATTTCACTAAGGGCTAGAAAATATTACTGCACAAGAAAAACAAAATCCCTAGACATATCTTGGTTAAATTTCTGAATTTTGAAGACACACACACACACACACACACACACACACACACACACACCAGAAAAAAAGAAGTTTGTCTCCCAAAAGAGAAGCTAGTTTGCCTCATGCTCACATCTGCAATGCTGAATGCCAATAAAATTTGGAGCAAGATTACAGGGCACCCACAAAAATAGGTCATAACTCAAATATAACTCAGAAGTCTGCATCTGGCCTAACATTCACAAACGAGGGCAAAAGGAAGTCGACAGGCAATGACTGAAAATGTTTATCAACTACTCATTTTTTCTGGAAAAAAAAAACCTCAAAAATTATTGTTTTTCAAAAGAAATAAAAATCAAAATATAAAACAGGAGAAAAAGTTCTTCATGATTTTGTGGTAGACAGTGATTTCTTAAACAAGACACCAAATATTCTAATCTTAAAGGAAATAGTGGCAAATTGGACTACTTAACAGTTAAGAATTTTGGTTCTTAATGGTTCATCTGATGATACCATTAAGAGAACTAAAAAGGCCAAGCCCCATGGCACACGTCTGTCATTCTAGCACTTTGAAAGGCTGAGGCAGGAAGATCACTTGAGCTCAAGAGGTCGAGACTAGCCTGGGCAACTCCAAAACTCCTTTTCTACAAAAAAAAAAGAAAGAAAGAAAAAAAAATCAACAATTACCCAGACCTGGTGGCAGGGCCTGTAGTCTCAGCTACTCTGCAAGCTGAGGTGGGAGGATCACTTGAGCTTGGGAGGGTGGAGGCTGAATTGAGTGGAGACTGTGTCACTGAACTCCAGCCTTGGGAACAGAGTGAGGCCTTGTCTCAAAAAATAAAAAACACAGGCCAGGCGCAGTGGCTCAAGCCTGTAATCCTAGCACTTTGGGAGGCCGAGATGGGCGGATCATGAGGTCAGGAGGTTGAGACCATCCTGGCTAACATGGTGAAACCCCGTCTCTACTGAAAAATACTAAAAGCTAACCGGGCGAGGTGGCTGGTGCCTATAGTCCCAGCTACTTGGGAGGCTGAGGCAGGAGAATGGTGTAAACCCGGGAGGCGGAGCTTGCAGTGAGCTGAGATCTGGCCACTGCACTACAGCCCGGGCAACAGAGCAAGACTTCGTCTCAAAAAAAATAAAAATAAAATAAAATAAAAATAAAAATAAAAAATAAAAAACAGAATGAAAAAGAAATCATCAGAGTGGGACAAATTATTTGCAATACATTCAACCTTCATAAAACAGAGAGAGAGAGGACTCAACTCCAAAATATATAAAGAATCCCGGATGGGCATGGTGGCTCACACCTGTAATCTTGGCAATTTGGGAAGTCGAGGCAGACAGATCACTTCAGCCCAGGAGTTCAAGACCAGCCTAGGCAACATCTCTACTAAAAAAACACAAAGATTAGCCAGACCTGGTGGCGCATGCCTGTAGTCCCAGCTACCCAGGAGGCTGAGGTAGGAGAATCACCTGAGCCCAGGGAGTCAAAACTACAGTAAGCCGAGATCAGGCCACTACACTCCAACCTGGGCAACAGAGAAACAGTGCGAGACCCTGTCTCAAAGAAAAATAGATGATAGATAGATAGATAGATAGATAGATAGATAGATAGATAGATAGATAGATATGTGTGTATATATATATATGTATACATGTGTGCGTGTATGTGTGGGTGTGTGTGCGCGTGTGCACGTGTGTGTGTATGTGTGTACATAGAGAGAGACTCCAGGGCCGGGAGCAGTGGCTCACTCCTGTAATCCCAGCCCTTTGGGAGGCAGAGGCTGGTGGATCACCTGAGGTCAGGAGTTCAAGAACAGCCTGGCCAACATGGTAAAACCCCCATCTCTACTAAAAATACAAAAAAATTTAGCCAGGCATGGTGGTGGGTGCCTGTAATCCCAGCTACTTGGGAGGTTGAGGCAGGAGAATCACTTGAACCCAGGAAATGAGGTTGCCGTGAGCCAAGATCGTGCCACTGCACTCCAGCCCAGGTGACAGAGCAAGACTCCATCTCAAATAAGAAAAAAAGAAAGAAAGAAAGAGAAGAATCCTACAAATCAATGGGAAAAAGGAAGAAACCTTCAGCATAAATTGACAAGAGATCAAGAGATTTGAATAGTCACTATCCAAATGGCCCAAGAACACAAAAAGTTGCTCAATCTTGTTAGTCATCAAATATATGCCATTGATATGAGAATGAAATACCACCACACACCCATGGAAGAGCTAAAATGAAAAGAGACTGGCTATACCAGTGTTGATGAGGATGCAGACCAAGTGGGACTGTCATATAATGCATTTTGGTGGGAGGAAAATCAGTACAGTGCTTTAGAGAGCTGTGTTTGCAGTATGCGCTAAGGCTAAGCAGTATGCACACTTCATGACCCAGTAATTTCACTCGTTCAACAGAAATGTGGACATATTTGCCACAAAAGGCACGTGCTAGAATGTTTGTATTGGCAACATTTGTAATAGTCAAAAATTAAAACCACTTGAAGTCTCCATTGACAACACAGTGGATAAATAAAAAGGTGGTATATTCACACAATACAATGAATCGTATGAATTCATTATCATACAAAGGTGGTGTATACACAGGAAGAAAAAGTAATGTATTCATGCTTCACCTAACAATGGGTGAAAATGTGGATGAATCTCACAATGGAGGCTGAGCATAAAAAGGCCAGATACAGAACAGTATATACTGTATGATTTCATTTACATCAAGTTTAAAAACAAGCAAAGTGAATCAATGGTAATAGAAGTCAGTATGGAACTTATCTTGGGGGAGCTGAGAAAGGGTGCTGTAGTACCTGGGAGGTGGCACCCAGAGGGCTTCTACAGTTCCGGTAACAGAAATGTCCAATTTCTTGATTTAAGTGGTGGTTACATTGAGAATACTCATTTAATAAAAATGTATCAAGCTCTACACTTATGATGGTGCACTTCTCTGTATCATATTTTAAAAATTAATATTTATATATTAATTAACAAATAGAAGCTTAAACAATTGGAAATTATAAGGCAGTCTTCTAAGTTACCTCTTAGATCAAAAAGGAAATCAAGAATGTAATTACAGAATATATAGAAACATACTAGTATATAAATATTGCATAAAAACCCATAGTTTCACCTCAAAACTGCACTCAAATTCAGAGAGATATTTTTAATGTTATCAGAAAGAAAGAAACAAGTTATGGTTTTATCTCAAAAAGCCCAAAAGAGGAAAAATAGAAAATCATTATCAGCCAGGTGTGTTTTTCACGCCTGTAATCCCAGCCCTTTGGTAGGCTGAGGCAGTCGGATCACCTGAGATCTGGAGTTGGAGACCAGCCTGACCAATATGGAGAAACCCTATCTTTACTGAAAATACAAAAATTAGCCAGGTGTGGTGGCACATGCCTGTAATCCCAGACACTCGGGAGGCTGAGGCAGGAGAATTGCTTGAAGCCAGGAGGTGGAGGTTGCAGGGAACTAGATAGTCCTATTGCACTCCAGCCTGGGCAACAAGAGCCAAACTCCATCTCAAAAAAAAAAAAAAAAGAAAAGAGAAAAGAAAAGAAAAGAGAAAAGAAAAGAAAAAAGAAAAGAAAAGAGAAAAGAAAATCAATATCAGGCAACATGGAGGAATACATTCATAAAGGTAGAAGAATATGGATAAAAACAAAAATGATTAATAAATATAAAAATTACTGTTATGATAAAACAATGAAAGAAATAGATGATGAGTCCAAGAGAGAAAACAGAGATATGCAACGTTAGGAAAGAGAAAAGGGTAGTAGGTTTGGATTCCAATTCACAAACTCAGGTGTATTTTCCATGACTGAACTTTGCGTCTTCAGACCCATTCTATGGAGTAGCAGAAACAAGGTTAGGCATTCAAGAGTTATCTCCTTTTTCCAGCACTGGCACTCATTTTTCTCAGGGGCAGAGGGTGTACCATATGTGGTACTATGACTGGAGGGTGGAGGAGAGGTTGTTGAGCTTCAGCTTGGGTTATTACACTTATTTGCCATCATCGGCTCAGAAGCCTGTGTGCATCTAATTTCTGGATGTCAGTTTAGGTCACTGTTGAGTATATCCTCGTTACAGACCACAAGGCTTTTTCATGAGTCTATCTCTCTGCCACCTAACTGGAATGCCTGCTTCTTATAAGTGCTAGGAGAAAATTCTACAGCTTCCATGCCACTCTAGATGATAAGCAACTCATTTGCACCTTTCCAATGCTTGGGTTCCCAGAAAACCCCCTATGGCAGTGGAGCAAACCTCCAAGGTAGGTCAGGTCTGTCTGTCTGCCTGCCTGCCTGGACCTCGCAGAGCCCTTTCCACTGTAACGGTCCATGCACTGCTTGCATGTTAACCTTAGATATCTTTCTTCTCTTTGGGGATTTTGATGGTAGAGGTAGGCTGGGTGCCAGGTGCAAAAATTAAAATTACCTAGTAGAGGAGCAAAGGGATACATCTGTTGGTGGATCATCAGAATCTCATGTGATAACGTGAAGATGTAGAGGCCAGAAAAATAATTTTAAGAGAATATTATGTATTTGGTTAATCTTGATTGAGTATTCACAGTTGGGAAGGCACTGTGGTAAAGGCAGGGCTATCTATAGAAGTAAAGATAGACAAGAATGACTCTTGGATCTTCCCTTTCTCTCCTCTTTTCCCTTCCCAGCTTTTCTATTCTATCAATTTTGAAGTCTTTGTATTTCTGCTAATACTTATGAATATTTGCTGGATCTGCCCAGCTTCCTCTACTTTTTTTTTTTTTTTTTTGAGACAGAGTTTCTCTTGTTGCCCAGCCTGGAGAACATAGTGCGATCTTGGCTCACCGCAACCTCCGCCATCGGGTTCAAGTGATTCTCCTGCCTCA
>NW_022680992.1:0-50298 GCF_009764315.1 Trachypithecus francoisi | reverse complement strand
CCCTTCCAGCTGTGTGTAGCCTCTGATGTGCCCCCTTGTTGTTGTTGGTTTTTTTTTTTTTTTCTCCTTCCTCTGTTTATCTTTTAGCCTGGCTACTTGGATCTACTTAAGCTCTTTACTGGTCAGCAATTGTTCTTAACACCTCCTTGGCCGGTGGGTTTTTGCCCTTTACCACTGGATACCTCTGGCTTGGAGGTGGCTGTCAGGTTCAGCGTGTTCCTATTTTTGACCTCCCTTCTGTCCTCAGAGAGGCACAGCCAAGGACTAGTAGCTTACAGAGTCCCTCTTCTCACTCCTGGGAGGGCGCATCCGTGAACACGCGCACAGCCTCAAGACTGCCAGGGATGCGACTTCCTGGGAGTTGTTCCTGGGTCAGAGGGGCTTACCGTCTACCCAGGAGCCTTGGGCACCCTGCCCTCTGCACCCGTCACCACCCAGAGCTCCTTCCTGGTCAACAACACCCTTAGGCGTGAGAGCCCTCACAGGAGCTGCAGACGAAGTGAGTCCCCTGTGGCAGAGCTGTGGAGTTCTTTTTTGCAGTCCGCCTTTCCTGGGCGGGAGCTCCATATCAGGACACCAGAGATGGGGCAGGAGCAGCTTCAGCTTCTCAGGTGACATCTTTCTCTACTAGCAGGAGAGGGGTGTGCCCCTAGTCGTCTTGGCCCTGCGCCGTGCTGGTGGCTGAGGTGGGGCTGAGCGGGACCCAGTGTTCTGATGTCCCTGCCTGGGGTGGAAATTAGAAAATAGAATTGTCAGACAGAAACTAAAAAATAAGTGTGTCTGAAAATGGGAAAGACATAATTCAGGAATCATAGAAAGGAACAGGGCTGTTAAAAAGACTTGGCAAATTTGAAGATAAAAGCAACAGATAGAACTTGTATATATGGAAAATATAGTCATTGAACTTGAATATGGAATAGACAGGTAAAAAGGATTTCTAGTGTCTAATCAGACAATGACATTGTAATCCTTGAAAGACATTCAAATGATGTAACAGCGTTTTTTATATTAAGCTCCAGAAATATGCATTAATGAGGTATAAAGTGCCACCATGGAGAATGTCCCAGGTACGGTGGGAAAAGCAGTCGTATGCCATATACCAACGTACATTCATGATCTGGAAGGCTGCACGCTCCACCCCTTGTCCCCACCTGGGCCCTGTTTGCCTGTGAGGCCTCAGCCTACCTGTGCTGCCTCAGCTACCTGCCCACCCATTTGAAGGCTGCCCTGGTCTCCAGCACTGTTGCTCTTCGAGTCTGATATTTTCCCATGTACCGACTTTTTTGTCCCTGCCACGTAACCCCCCAAGACCGAGGGTTTTTCCCTCAGGTGCTGTGGATGAGGGCGCCTGGGGAGCTGCAGTCCAGCCTGGCACCTCTTGGTGCCCTAGCTGCCTTCTGCCTCACCTGCACCCTGTCTCCTCTGTAATGTGAGGGAGGCCACATTTTACCTCTACCTTCAGGGTTTTCAGATTGGGCCTGAGATTTAGACTCACGTAAAACAGATAAACAGGAGAAAAGCATACACATTTGTTGAAGTTTTATGTGACATGGGAGCCTCATAGGGAAATGAAGACAAGGAAGTGGAAGACCTTTGTGCTTCTGTGAGAGGGTAAGAGGTTGAATGGAGGTGATTGTGGAAAACTAAACCGCTCGGGGAGGCAGGCTGCAGGAGGGGAGGGGTTGTGTTCACCAGGTGTGTCTGTACAGGATGCTTTTGGTTCCTCTCGTCTGTCCCTGATGATAAGAATGTCACTTTCCTTCTGGTGTAAGAGGGCATCTTCCATATGGGGATTTTATCTTCTTTCAGGAAAAACAGGGAGGGGGTTAATGTGCCCTCTTGGTACCTGCTATATTTTTAAGTGCCTTTAGCTCAAAATAATTCTTTTGCCAAAGTGACATGTTTTGGGGTGGCGTATTCTGACACCCCTCAGAAACCTCTGTTGAGGTTGATGCTGCCTTCCCTGCCAAGGTCAGCGAGGCCTGCACGTGAATGGGCCAGGCAGCATGGGGGTCAGGGACTGGGGGTTCTGTCTTACAGTGTGGTCGACAGCTGACTTGGAGGAGCTGTAATCTTCATGTAGGGATGAGTGTGGCTCAGAAGCAGACCTGGCAGAGGGGCCGCTGAGATGACTGGTTCTGATGGGGTGTGGTCATTGTGAGCTGAAGGGGCCGGCAGGCTGGGAGCTGCCTCTCCTTTATCTGCTCAGCTGCAGGTTTCTTCTGCGGCACAGGAGGATGTTGTAGAAACAGTAAGACGAAACAGTTGGGCAAGAAATTGGGTTCTTGAGATACTGATCCTGACTCCTAAAGCCCATCTGGTGATTTCAGGCAGGGGGCAGGTGGGCCTGGGCCCTGCGCGTCTGCCCTGGAGCTCTGGGACCGGCGGCTCCTGCTCTGGGAGGTGAGGCTTGTTCCCCTCAGGTCCTCCCAGGCAGAGAAGCTAGGGAATCCGGGTTCTTGTCCTCCGTCTTCTCCTCACCTTTAACTTCCCTCTGAAACCACAGAACAAGTCTCACACCTTTCTTTTCCTTCCTTTTTTGTTGGGGACATTAGGACTGGGCATTGATCAACACCAACATCTTTGCCAGGACCAAGATAGACCCCAGCGCCTTGGTGCAGAAGCTGGACCTGGACGTGAGGAGTGTCACTTCCGTCAGGAGAGGTGAGGCAGTCTTGAGTGCGTGGGTTGCCATGCTGATGCCCAGCAGATCTGGGATCACTCACTCACACACCCGAGGTCTCAGCAGCTTTCCAGCTAACCTGTACCTGACAATGTCCTTGAGCAAGGGATGCCCCTGGCTGTTTGTTGGGGCGATTCCCCAGAGTAGATTGCAGCTGTGGTTTTGCCCCTGGGCTGCATCTTGTCCCCTGAGCTACGCAGGGACTGCCCTGCATCCTGGCAGCAGCGCTAAAGCCACAGGAACTTGGGCTTCTTTGGTGACCAACAGGGTTTGAACTATTTTCTCCGTGTGTGCTGATTCTCTCATGATCTGTCTCTATGTTTGGGGCAGTTTTGATCCCTTTTCTTTTTTTTTTTTTTTGAGAAGGAGTCTCGCTCTGTCGCCCGGGCCAGAGTGCAGTGGCCGGATCTCAGCTCACTGCAAGCTCCGCCTCCCGGGTTTACGCCATTCTCCTGCCTCAGCCTCCCGAGTAGCTGGGACTACAGGCGCCAGCCACCTCGCCCGGCTAGCTTTTTTTGTATTTGTTTAGTAGAGACGGGGTTTCACCGTGTTAGCCAGAATGGTCTCGAACTCCTGACCTCGTGATCTGCCCGTCTCGGCCTCCCAAAGTGCTGGGATTACAGGCTTGAGCCACCGTGCCCGGCCGATCCCTTTTCTTAAACAAGTGCTTTATGTGTTGCAGAGGTTAGCTGTTTATCATTTTGTACAAATAACTCATTAGGGTTTAGATCCTGAAGCCCAAGTGGGGTCCTGTCAGTTTCATCAGAGCCATGCGCCGCCCTTCCCTGTCTCCTGGTTGTGCTCCTTGCAGTCCTGCAGCACAGACGTCAGCCTGGCCAGGGAGAGGGCCCGGGAATTCGCGCTCACTCCAGTGTCTGGAGCTTAGCACGGAATGCAGTCCCCTGCACCTCCTACTGAGCCTGAGGTGTCCTAGAGAGTTCCAGGCCACCATGCTCAACGCCAGGAGTGTTGACTTTCTGGCTGGAGGATGGTGACACAGTGTCACTCCCAGGGATAAATCCAGGAAAGAGCTTCCTTCACTCATCTAAGGGAGTCCATGAGGGGCACAAGGAATACTTTTTACATCTTGACAGCCTCGGAGAGCCCACGGGTTGGGGAGGGAGAGGGCCTGGCTGTGGGTGCAGAGCTCGGGGCACCAGTGTGACAGTGAAGACTGCACTTGACTTCACAGTCCGCAGAGCTGGGAGTGTCAGGACAGGGCACGAGCCAGGTCTGGGACCTGTAGGCAGCCTGTTGAGAGCGTGGGCTCTGGGCCTCTGCTCCTCACCGCCTGGTAGCCTCTGGCTGCGCACTTGATCACTCTGGGCCTGGGTTTTGCATCTGTCAAAGGTGGTAACAATATTTATCTCCTAAGTTCTGGCAGTTTTGAGGTTGAGATGAGTTAGTTGGTGTGAAACGTTTAAAACAGTGCAGTGAAGGCTGTGGAGGTGTCCACTCTGCATCTGTTGAATGAGGCTGGTCTGGCGGCAAGGCTGGGGATGAGTAGGTTTTGCAGCTGCCCAGAGGTGGCCAGCCTTAATTCCTTGGGTGCAAGTCATGTGATTGTGGGTGCTCTCTGACCCTCAGCTCCATTGTCCACAAAGCGGCGACAGACATAGCTCATAGGTGCTGAGGGCTTCACTGTGCCTCTAGAAAGATCCAGGTACATTTAACCAGTGCTGGTTTCCTGCGTCTTCTCTCCGAGGAGGACCTGGTGATGTGACCAGGCCAGGTAACTCCAGAGAGAAGCTGTGCCTTCCAGCCAGAAGCTTCGATGTTGTGGGTGGTCTGCCCGAGCTGTGCGCTCCCTCATTGCTGACGAGGCCACTGAGGCTGTCCCCAAGGGGAGGGGAGTCATGGGTCTCACTGACCCGGCTCTGGCCTGAGCTTCTCAGAGAAAGCTTCTCTTTCACACAGCGGCCTCTTTCCTCTGCCTTTTCTTGGCCCTCTCCCTTCAACCCCTGTGGCTCATCTGGTCCCCAAGGCCACCTGCTGCACTGACCCTCACGTCCCCTCTTCCCCTCCTAGTTGAGGGAGGCGTCACGCTCACGACCCCTCTTGCCTACCAGGGAAACTCCTCGTTAGCAACATCTGGCCTCGCAGTGTTCTTGGGCTGAGGTCACGCCCAGCAGCCCTGTGACCTCTCCTTTGAGCCACCCTGGATCTTCTGGTTTTGTTTGTTTGTTTGTTTGTTTGGAGATGGAGTTTTGCTCTGTCACCAGGCTGGAGTGCAGTGGCGTGATCTTGGCTCACTGCAACCTCCGCCTCCTGGGTTCAAGTGATTCCCCTGCCTCAGCCTCCCGAGTAGCTGGGACTACAGGCACATGCCACCACGCCCAGCTAATTTTTGCATTTTTAGTAGAGATGGGGTTGCACCACGTTGGCCGGGATGGTCTCGATCTCTTGACCTCGTGATGTGCCTGCCTTGGCCTCTAGGTGCTGGGATTACAGGCATGAGCCACCACGCCTGGCCAGGTCTTTGTTTTCTATAAACTCAAACCTCATTAGTTTAGAGTAACTGGTGGGAGAGGGTAGAAGCTTGAACTTTATGGTGTCAAAGGTTGATTTCAAATTTCAGAACCACGTTATGAGAGTAGAGCATAGAAATGTTTTCTTGAAGTAATTGAACAATAAGTTGGAAAAATTTGAAGATTCTATTGATTGCGAGTCCATTGGGTAATTGATTTTTTTCTTAATTCATATACCTTTATTTGTGCGTAAAAACCTTAAAGCTTGTGCCGAGTGTAGCGTGGCCCATTCTGCGCTCCCCAGCTCTGAGCTCGTGCAGTTTGGACTGTAGCTTGGCCCATGCTGGCACTTCCTGCTTGTATGCAGTGTTTCCCATAGCTCGCCTGGAGGGGCACAAGGATGGGAATTATTTGAGCTGTGTGGCAGGGTCAGGGTTTTGGGTGTTGGGGCCTTGGCCTGGGGATGAACTTAGTGGCTCTGGCCTGGAGCCGGTGGCTTCGGGCACTGCCCATGGCTGTGATTTCTGCCTCGGTGCCCCAGGGGGATTCAGGAGAAGGTCCAAAATGGTCCCTTGGAGGTTGTCCCTGAGGTGCGTTCCAGATGGCCGTCCTGTGGAGGGGGTGTTCTGAGCTCATTGCCGTGGGCCCCCGTCACAGCCGTCCTGGAGCGAGGCCTCTGGCCAGCCATCTTTGTCTGTGGCTCTCGGCCCAGGGTTCTGGTGCATGTTCCTTCCACCGCCTGCTGTGGGTTCTCTGCACTGAAGAGTCCTGGGCTGGATAAAGGGGACCATTGGACCTCACAGAGGGCTCAGACGCAGGGACAAGCCTCCACTTCCCCTGGGATTTGAAGCGCCAGCTTGGCAGGGTGGCAGGGGTGCCCCATGGGTGGGGCCCACAGACCCTCAGAGGAGCAGCCCCACAGGCGGAGGGGCTTGCCCTGGTCTGGGGGCCCCAGCCCCTTCGGGCTTCCGAGGTATCCAGGCGCCTCACTGGGCTCCTTTGCATCTTGGCTGCTCCTCACCATGTTCCTCCCTCTCTCCAGGAACAGTTCTGTTTTTCTGGTGTGGTCTCCTCGGCTCCTGATTGGCTGGTGCTCTGGGTCCCTACCCGCCAAACCCTGGGCTTGTGCTGGGGCCTGGGCCCAGGGCAGGCCCATGTCATGCAGATACTGCATCCCGTGACTTGGCCGCCACCCCTCAGTGACCCGCCTGGCTATGGAAGTGAGGTGGCAGCCTGTGGGTGCCTGTCTGCCTGGATTAGTGCAACATCAACTTCCCAAGATGTGTCTCATCGTCCTTGCCCTGGCCTGAGTCAGAAATAGCACTGCATGCCACATCTCTGGCCAAGGAGCCGGGTGGCCCAGGGGAGGGATCTAGGCTGTGGCCCATCACTTGGTGGACATCCATGTGCCCATCTGCGCCCTTCTATGTTTTTTTGAAGCTCTTGGGATCCCAGCTCGCCCAGAAGCCACATCTGCCCCCA
The DNA here is from genome assembly GCF_009764315.1 of Trachypithecus francoisi. Taxonomy (NCBI): domain Eukaryota; kingdom Metazoa; phylum Chordata; class Mammalia; order Primates; family Cercopithecidae; genus Trachypithecus; species Trachypithecus francoisi. The sequence goes on along the minus strand of NW_022680992.1, from coordinate 43,665 downwards.
GTTCCCTTCCTGTGCCCTGGGGCCTGCCTTACCATTACAGGTGGGCCCTGCATCCTGGGAGGGACCCTCTGAGCTCTGCAGCCTCCTGCCATGGGAGGAGGAGGGCATGGGTGCAAGGCTGAGGCTGGCCCAGAGTCCCCTCCCGCCCCAGCTCTCTAAGACCCTCTGCACCTCCCCAGCAGGACTCCGCTTTGCCTGTAGGCTGGGTTGTGCATGCAGGGGCTTTGTGGCAGCCTCTGGACCCCATATCGAGGCTACAGCTCCTCCGTGTCTGCTTTGAGGGTGGCGAGGAACCTGTGGCAGAGCTAGGTTGAGCACCCGTCTCCTGAGCCTCCCCCCACACAGTGCCACCTGCTGTGCGTGCTGTGCAGCCCACTCTAGCTGGCGCAGTGAGCTTGTGCAACACCAGAGCCTGGCAGCCGGCCGGGTGTCCAGTGGTGGCTGCATCCTCCACCCTTGGGCACGGCGCCAATCCTTGGCATCAGGCAGTCCGGGGAGCTGGTCGTGCAGCCTTGGGCATGGTGCCAATCCTTGGCATCAGGTGGTCCGGGGGAGCTGGTCATGCAGCATCATGTGGTCCAGGGAGCTTGTCCTGGAGCATGCTTAGAATTGGATTTCTAGTTCTGTGTTCCTTCATACCAGAAAATGAACCCACCTGTTTTCAAACAGGCACTCGGGACTCAAGCCCAGAGACACAGGCAGGGCGGGGCGAGGCCTGGCGTGGACTCAGAGCCGGGTGGGGCTGGGGGCCCCTTGAGCAGAGGGTGGAGGGAGGCCTGTCACCATTGCTGGAGAGGGAGCTCACAGCACGGTGGGTGGCTTTTGGGGGCGTGGGGACCATGAGAGGCGCCGGTGGGGTTATAGGATTTTGGAGGTGTTGCTTTTCTGGCCAGATACCTGTGGCCGGTGGCACCTTTGCTCGAGTTTTGCCCAGGGCCGCTGGGCTCGTTTCACCCACTTGGCCTGGCAGGCTGTGCTAAGCTTGTGCTACTGCTACTGGCCTGGATCCCATGGCTCCAAGGGAGACTGGAGTCGGGCGTGGAGTGGCGAAGGGTGTGTGTGAGCAAGCGTAGGGTCCGGCCGTTGCAGGCCAGCGCCAAGCCACCCGCAGCCCCTGCCTTGGCTTCCTCCCAGAGCTTGTTGGTGCCCAAGGTCCAGAGGGGCCCGAGGTGGCAGGGCCTGGGTGTGTGCACATCTGGCCGGGCCGTGACAGCGCCTAGGCTCGGCCCCAACACCACTTTGAGATTGGAGTGGGTGTTGGAAGCAGGGAGAGGCCAGGCGGCAGGAGCAGGCATCTCTGAGCCTGCAAGAGTGAGAGTGCAGAGAGGCTGGGTCCCCAGCCCTGAGGTGGGCTGCTGCTTGCTCCTGCTCCTGCTGGCTCTGGAGCATGCAGCTGTGGCTCCCCTCGCACAGCCTGTGGCCCTGCCCGGGGCTGCTCCTGATCTGGGAGTGGATTGTGGGCCATGGGCCGTGGGCCCTGGACCTAGCTGTCAGGAGTGTCAGGCCTGGCAGTCACCCCAATATGGGGTGGACCCTAGGGACACAGCCCAGGCGGTCCTGCACATAGGCTCCTCCAGAGGAACCCGGCACCCTTGGCCGGGTGGACACACTGCTGTCCGGGTCCCCAAAGCGTGGCGCCAGCCCCACCTATTCCCCAGAGCCCTCTGTGCAGCAGCAGCAGGCCAGAGCGCACCGCGGGGCCAGACCTGAAGCCGCAGAGGCCTGCTCTTAGATGCTGGGCACGGGACACCCACCACCACCATTGCTGCTCTGACAGCCACTCCTGCCGCCTCCGCCTGCGCCTCCCCGCTGTGTACAACCTGCTACTGTTCAGTGGAACACATCTGCAGGCGTGTTGGACTGGGTGACGAGGCCACCAGGCTGTGGTGCAAGGACACCCGGAGCTCCTGCACCCGGCCCTCGGGCAGGGCTGGCTCTCCCAGTCAGCACAGGGCGATGCCCAGGTGATTGTACCTGCTTAGACGCCACTCCACCCCCAGGCACCTGCGGTGGAGGGAGCCACCTTGGCTTCCTGGGCGTCCCTCTGCACGGGTGATCTGCCCAGCAGAGGGCAGCAGAGCTGTGTCCTTTTCAGGTCAGCCCAGGAGGTGTGGGGCAGTCCCGGGATAGAGATGCAGGCTCTCCCTCCTGCCTTGCACAGTGGAGACTTGGGAAGTCCCGGCTCCTCATCAGACAGTACAGAATGCCTTAGACTCTGGGCTTACACGGTTGTCTTCAGGGATTTTGTTTTTTTAAGAAAACTGGAAAATGGCGGAAAATGAACCTTGCCCCACCCTGCCTATGTCTCTGAGCTTGAGTCCCAGGTGCCTGTCTGGAAACAGAATGGGCTCATTTTCTGCTATTTTCCAGTATCTCAAAAAAAAAATTCCTTTTTTTAAGACCTTTTTCTACAATTGTGAAGTCAAGGATATGACAGAAACCATGCAGAACACACTTGTTACTTATATCTACTCCCAAGTTAAAATAAGAACAAACCGCCGGGAAGTTACGTTGGAGATGGCTCCGTGGAAGTGAGGCTTGGGGTCAGATGGCCTCGGCTCGGCCGCAGCTCCCTGTGTGTCGTCTGCCTTGGCTGCGTGGTGCAGTGGCTGGGAGTGGGGTGCCTTCTTACCTGCACTCCTGTGGAGGGTGTGGCCGTGCTGACCGGTATGTTGGGAGCCCAGTGACTTGTTTCTTAGGCCGGACATCCTCATGAGCCATGTGTTGCTGAGATGCTAGACCAGGGGTCAGAGGCGTGGCCCACGCCAGTCCATCCGGGAGCGTGGCCCTGTTGGTGGCGCTTCTCAGGCCCACGGTCACGTAGTCCCATGGTGCCACGCTGAGGCATTTGACGTGGACCAGACAGAGTGCTGTTTCCTCCCATCTCTGGGAGTCAGGAGCCAGCCAGGGCCTTGGGGGTTCTAGCCTCCTGCGCCTCGTTGCCGGTGTCCTCAGGGTTTCTGCGATCAGCTCCTTCACCTGCGGAAGGAGGGAGTTGGGGACTGCTGTAGAACTGCGATGGGTTTATCCTCGTAGAACTTGGGGCACAGAGACTGGCCCAGGCAAGTGTGGCCGGCACCTGCCTGAGGATCACAGGGACTCCAGCTGGTGCCTGTCCTGGAGCACGTGATGGCGACTGGGCACACGTGTCGTGGGCACAGTGCAGCCGGTTAAGCCTTCGTCGGATTAAAGTTGCCAGTTGGATTTAAAGGCCTTAAAAATGGTTCAAACACACAGCAGCAGCAGAACACACAGGAGAAGATTCCCCTGGGCTCGATCAGTCTCTCTTGTGCCTGTGTCTCGTGGCCTGGCTCCTGTTCACTCAGCTTGAGATGAAACCACGGCCGCTGCCATACTGGGCGCAGAGGAGCTCCCATTGCCTGGTGGCGCTGAAGCTCACAGCCATCCACAGGGCCAGCACCTCATGGCATCGCGCAGGGAGACAGGAGAGAGGCAGGGAGAGTGGGCATGGGTGGCCCTAGCTTGCCGCACAGCCCCGGAAGAAGCAAAGGGACAGGCTGTGGATGTGGCCCCTTGCCCATCCTGTTCAAGTCCCGGCTCTACCATCTGGATCCAGGGGCTGAGTCCTCAACGCACAGGGTGAACAGCCATGTCCTTGCCCACCGTGCCCCACTCACCGTCATGCCTGTGGCTGAGATTTGAAGGTTAGAGATCAACCTTTATCTAGAATTACTTTTGTAGAAAATAACCTTTCATAATTGAAAAAGTAGCGCATACGCACACATTGCAGAATAGGCAAATATGCACCATTGGGAGATAGAAGCCAGGCCCTGCCCCTAGAGCCGCCCGAGCGCGCCGTGTGGGCACCATCTCTCGCTGCCTGAGGGCACTGTGTGGGCACCGTCTCTGGACCACACGTGTTCTTGCCCAGGCCTGCTGCCCGTGCTGATCACTAACTGGGGCGGGACGTCTCAGGAAAGGCCCTTGCCTTAGCTAGCAGCATCTTCAGGAGCCCTTGCTGCTCCGTGTCTAAGCAGGGTTCGCCAGCCGTGTGTGGCCGTTGTGGGCCGGGCCCGTCTGGATCTCACTGACTCACTGAGGTCCCTAGGCCGCCGTCTTGGGCTTGCGCTGCTCGCCACCCGGGAAGCTCGGCCACTGCCTTTTTCTGTTTGCCAGACAGCAATCGGCAGCTTCCCTGGCCGCTCAGGGAGTGACTCCTCTCATCAGAGCTGTCTGCTGTCAGGGCTAATGTTTAAGTTGTTTCTGGAACTTTCACATCAGAGTATGTGACCCAATCACCTTGGACCTGGCCTGGGGGTTCCCAGGAGCCGCCTTCCGTCACTAGAAGGTTGGCCCCAGGGCCCTCCTTCTCCCCTGCAGATCTGGCCCCAGCTGCTTCAGGACCGCCCTCCCAGGACCGCCCTCCCAGGGGGCATGCTGTGCCCAGCAGAGGTCTTTTGTCTTGGTGGACAGTTGGGGTTATGTGGCCCCGCGAGACCTTCCCTCGTTTGGGGTGCTGCTATGTGGGTGTCCGTGTCATGTGCTCTGGGCGCCCTCCTGCCTAGGAGACGGCGGGGTGGTGTCTGAGCATGTGGGTTGCTATTTCTAAACCTGGCACTTGGAGCTTGGTGGCTGGAGCTATTTAAGGCTCTTGACATGTTCTGTTGGTGGGGCCTGGCTGGTAGCATCCTGCTGAGGCATCCTGCACGTCACTGTCCTCCTCGACAGCTGGGGTGGGAGGGCAGCTGAGTGTTTTCAAATGGAAACAGGAGTGAGCAGGGACGGGCTGGGGCCCTGGATGCCACTGTATTCTGGGCATGGCACTCATTCTGTCTTGCAGGCACTGTCCTGAGGCTAGGAGGTCCCCAGGGCCCTGCCTCTGGCAGCCTCCCCCTTGGTACCCCACCTGGTGTGTTTTCCAAACCCCACCTGGGAAGGCCCAAGCCGAGCCTGTGCAGCAGGCTCTCTTGGTTCACTCCTCAGACCCTACTCCTAATGGGAGGTGGCAGTGAATGCCCTCCTGGCTACAGGGCTCTCCCTTCCCCTTTGGGCGTGTGGCCGGCCTGTCACGGTCAGGGGCCCTGTGCAGCTGTGGGTAGGACCCGTGGGCAGCCGAGGCCTGAGCACTGTGATTTTCTGATGTGCTTGTCCGAGGAGTAGGCAGGTCGTGGAGGCTCTTGTGAGATTCCCTGGGGAGCCCCCCAAACCAACTGAACCCACCAAGTGCTGCGCGTGGCTGTACCTCTTGGGGCAGGACACCTCTAGGTGAACAGCCACTCCTTCGGGCCCCATCCCCGGCGGTGGGGCCCTGTGTCCAGGCATCGGGAGCCTGTCCTGTGTTGACTTAGGACTGAAGCAGTCCTCGGGGGCTCCCTCCTTTCCAGGTAGGACGGGTAGTTTGGGCAGATGCCGAGGACACAGGCCAGGTGTGTGGGCAGGAGGCCAAGAGAGCCCTCTGGCCCCGCAGCCTGGGTTCCTCGGTGCAGTCGCGTGACCTTGGCACTCTGCGTTTCAGTGTCCCTGGGTAGCGCCACCCCTCAGGGAACTCTTGGCCGTGACTGCTCTTCCCTGCGGCGCTGTTGGTACTTTCCTCGCTGCAAACCTCAGCCGCACCCCAAGGCCTTGCTGAAGCCCTCAGTCCCAGTAGCTGTGGATCCTTTGGCATTTTCTGCATCACCACCGTGCCATGTATGGGGATGGTGGTGGTTCTGTCTCTGGCTTTTCCGTTCTTAGGCCTTTGACATGTTTCTCTTGCCTGGTTACCCTGGCTGGGAGCTCACAAGACAGCAAGAAGCCGCACTGCCCAGAGTACCGCATCCACCGCTGGCTGCGCTGCCCGTGGGGGTTCTGGAGGGTCCTTGTGGGGTGAGCTGACATTGGGGGTGGTATGGAGTGTGCAGGGAGCCTGCTGCCGTGTCTGTGAGAGAATCCTGTGGGGTTTGGAGCCCACGTTTCTTATTTGTATTAGCTCTGTGACACTTGCAAGACCAGATCCCGTGGACTCCACATCTTCTGGTCGGTCGGGTTGCTGACAGGATCAGAGGGGCCGAGCGTTCTGCGGGCGCCGTGCACAGGCTGTCTCCGGTGCTCCTGGGGACCCTTCTCTCAGAGGCCCTGTCTCCCAGGCCACCTTCTCTCGGGGGTGGAGTGTGGCTGGCTGGGTGGATGGTGGTGGTGTGGCTGGAGGGTGGGGACTGCCCGACATGGTACTTGGGGAACTCTGGCCATTGACAGATTTATCTGTGATTTTGAATGCCCACCCTCAGGTCCTGGGAGAAGGGAGTTGAGGTGAGCCATTTCCCTTTCCTCAGAACAGCAGAGGTGGGCATAGGGACCGGCGGTGGAAACATCCTCCAGCCCTGCAGCCTGGGTTCCTCAGTGCAGCAGCATGACCTTGGCGCTGTGCGTTTCAGTGTCCATGGGTAGCGCCACCCCCCAGGCGCTCTTGGCTGTGACTGCTCTTCCCTGCTGTGCTGCCGGTACTTTCCTTGCTGCAAACCTCGTCCGGGGGTGTCTGCTGATGCGGACCCTGGATGGCAGTGCCTGGTTTGTTCCAGTTTTGTTCCAGGATGCTGTCTTTGACCAAGACAATTTGTCACCAATATTTAAAAAGGTCTTTGAGTATTTCTTTAAAATGGACATCTGATGACAAACATGTAGTATAAAGAAGGAAGAGGCTGGGGACGGTGGCTCACACCTGTAATCCCAGCACTTTGGGAGGCAGAGACAGGTGGATCACTTGAGGTCAGGGGTTCGAGACCAGCCTGGCCAACATCATGAAAAACCCCATCTCTAGTAAAAATACAGAAATTATCTGGGTGTGGTGGTGCGTGCCTGTAATTCCAGCTGCTCCGGAGGCTGAGGCAGGAGAATGGCTTGAACCTGGGAGGCGGAGATTTGCAAGATTGTGCCACTGCCCTCCAGCCTGGTCGACAGTGAGACTTCGTCTCAAAAAAAAAGAAGGAAGAAAGCTTGGAAAACAGAGAGGCAGGGGAACCTGGCCCTCCCACTGCCCTACTCCTGGTCCCCTGTGCTCCTGCCGCTTCTCCCCTTGGATGCTCACCCACCAGTGCTCCCAGGGAAAGCTGTGCTTTCTCCAGCGTATTCCAGCAGCACCGCCTCTTCGTGAAGTTGTGCAAAGTGGCAAATGATAGATATTGTGAAAAACTCAATGCACACTACCCTTGAGTGACAGCCTCCCCGCTGCAGACGTCTTGGTCTATCTGCTCCTCTCCTTTTTTTTTTTTTTTTTTTCTTTTCAGAGGCAGGGGTCAGTGTCTTGCTCTGGGTGCAATCTGGGCTCACTACAGCTTGGACCTCCTGGGCTCAGGCAGTCCTCCCCACCACTTCAGCCTCCTGAGCCGCTGGGACCACAGGCACACGCTGCTGCTCCCAGCCCCCTATGTTTTTACAAGTGGGGATGTGTCTGCCCCTGCTGCTTCCCTGGGCTGTGTTCTGGGGCAGCCTCACGTCACGGCTGCTGAGGTTTTGTTGTCCGGTGCACCCAGCTCTATAGGGAGTGTGGACCATCCTTGTGAATGTAAAGACATTTGTAGACCAGACCGCAGTGGTGAAGTTGCTGATCCAGCTTGATGAACATCTGACACTTCACAGGCGTTGCCAGGCTGCCTACTGCAGACACCGCCGGGAGCAGCACCCAAGTCGGCCTCCACCTGCAGCCGGTACCTGTGGAGGATACGGACGAGGTGTCTGCCGATGCCTGCCTCGTAGAATGTGCGGCTCTTCGTCAGCAAGGCTCCATTCAGCCTTCATTGCTGTGAGCTGTCTGTATGTGCCTTTTCCTGTTTTTCTTTTCGGCTGTTGATTGGTTTGAGAAAGCTATGTAGGAAGGAAGCAATCTCTTTTGTTGACTGCAGATGTCTCCCCCTCGTTGGTAGTTCTTTTGAATTTGTTCATGTTATTTTTTTCTCTGCAGAGATTTAAAGTTTCTCTGTAGCAAATTCTGTGTTTTGTGTGTGTTTTGTGGCCCCTTTGTGTTCTCTGCAGTGCTTTTGTAGTGCCTTTTTAATGTATTTAGTCCATCAGGACTTTATTTTTGTGTATAGAGTGAGACGGATGATTCCCACTTCATTTTTCCCCAAACGGCCTGTCTCGCAATGCATTTCAGCTTGCATTCACCCAGAAGGCGTGGTGAGGAGAACCTCAGCATCATGAGATGCTGCTGGCATGTGCTGCTTCATCTGGTGACCTGGGTGGTGGTGGCAGCATCTGAGCGGCTCTGTAGGCCACAGCGTCTCCCGGCACCTGAGCGCAAGATGAAGCAGCACGTGCCAGCAGAGTCGCGTCTTGTGTTCTGTGCCTGAGCCTCATGCAGATCTTTGTGGGGTGAGAATCATGGCTTGTTGATGGCGTGCACGGAAAAGCCAGTCTCGTGCTGATTTTCCTTAGGGTCCGTCAGAACACGTGCCCCGTGAACCGCGTCACCCTACAGCCCAACTCTGGTGAGCCTGGTTCTGTGTCTGCTGACCTGGTGAGGGCCGGGAACCAGGTGAGCTGCCTGCAGCGCACAGGCTTGCTGTGTGGCTGCCACATGTGGTGTCCTCCACTGTGCCTGGTTTACTGAATCTGTTCCCGGGACCCCTTTGTTAGATCAGAGAGCCCAGGCAGCACCTGGGCTCTCTGATCAAGTTCAATCATTTTAGTCTTGAACTTGAGGTCTGAAGTCTTGAACTTCAGACCTCAAATGATTCACCTGCCTTGGTCTCCCAAAGTGCTGGGATTACAGGTGTGAGCCACTGCACCTGGCCTGGAAAAATTATTTTTAAATTAATTAAATGTATTCTTGTTCAATTTGGAATTTTAGTAATCAAAAAACTCCATGGATAGTCTCAATACAAAATAATTCAGATTTCAGACTCAGGCCAAAACAATAGTATTACACCAACGAAAATACCAGTATTTCCTTTTTTTTTTTTTTTTTGAGACGGAGTCTTGCTCTGTCGCCCGGGCTGGAGTGCAGTGGCCGGATCTCAGCTCACTGCAAGCTCCGCCTCCCGGGTTTACGCCATTCTCCTGCCTCAGCCTCCCGTGTAGCTGGGACTACAGGTGCCCGCCACCTTGCCCAGCTAGTTTTTTGCATTTTTTAGTAGAGACGGGGTTTCACCGTGTTAGCCAGGATGGTCTCGATCTCCTGACCTCGTGATCCACCCGTCTCGGCCTCCCAAAGTGCAGTATTTCCATTTTTAAAGCGAGCACGGCAGGCTGTGTGCAGTGGCTCATGCCTGTAATCCCAGGACTTTGGGAGGCAGTGGTAGATGGATCACTTAAGGCCAGGAGTTTGAGACCAGCCAGCCACCATGGTGAAACCCCGTGTCTACTAAGAATACAAAAATTAGATGGGCACGTTGGCATGTGCTTGTAAACCTAGCTACTCAGGAGGCTGAAACTTGAGAATCACTTGAATCCGGGAGGCGGAGGGTGCAGTGAGGTGTGAGCTGCGATGGCACCACTACACTCCAGCCTCAGAGACATAGTGAGACTCTGCCTCAAAAAACAAAAGCGTAGTGCCCAAGGATACTGGAAAACCAGGATGCTGAAGACCAAGGTAGAAGGAGTAGGGTGGAGCATAAACAGAATACATTCTCAATGAATGCTTCTTGAATAACTCCATGATAATTTAGACAATTACCACATCTGCCCTAAAACAGACCTAAAGCTAATGAGTGAGTTTCCTTACTCTATCGGTGCACTAATTGATGTCTTTTTCCTGAGAGCTACTGTGTGGCCAAATGGGCATTCCTGAGTGAAGACTAGCTATGGGCAGCATTCTGCTAGGGTTTTGTTCTTTCTTTCCTTTTTTTTTTTTTTTTTTCTGTTTTTTGTTTGTTTGTTTTGAGACGGAGTCTCGCTCTGTCACCCAGGCTGGAGTGCAGTGGTGCGATCTCGGCTCACTGCAAGCTCCGCCTCCCAGGTTCACGCCATTCTCCTGCCTCAGCATCCCGAGTAGCTGGGACTACAGGCGCCCACCACCATGTCTGGCTACTTTTTTGTATTTTTAGTAGAGACGGGGTTTCACCGTGTTAGCCAGGATGGTCTTGCTCTTCTCACCTCGCGATCTGCCCACCTCGGCCTCCCAAAGTGTTGGGATTACAGGCGTGAGCCACCATGCCCGACCGGGTTTTGTTCTTTCTTAATTTTTTTTTTTTTTTCCCAGAGATGGGTCTAACTATGTTGCCCACACTGGAATGCAGTGGTATAAACATAGTGCACTATAGCCTTGAACTCCTGGGCTCAAATAATCTTCCTGCCTCAGCCTCCTGGATAGCTGGGGCTACAGGTGTGTATCATCATGCCCAGCTAATTTTTTAAAATTTTATTTTAACTTTTTCTGCAGAAACAAGCTCCTACCATGTTGCCTGGACTGTTCTTCAATTCCTGACCTCAAGTGATCCTCCCACTTTTTCCTCCCAGTGTTGGGATTACAGGCATAAGCCACTGTTCGAAGCCTTTTATCACATCTTGAAGTCAGTAAGAAATGGATCATCTCATCTGGCTGGGTGCAGTGGCTCATGCCTGTAATCCCAGCACTTTGGGAGGATGAGGCGGGCAGATCATGAGGTCAGGAGATCGAGATCATCCTGGCTAACAAGGTGAAACCCCGTCTCTACTAAAAACATAAAAAATTAGCCAGGCGTGGTGGCGGGCGCCTGTTGTCCCAGCTACTCGTGAGGCTGAGGCAGGAGAATAGCGTGAACCCGGGAGGCAGAGCTAGCAGTGAGCCGAGAGCACGCCACTGCACTACAGCCTGGGCAACAGAGCGAGGAGACTCTGTCTCAAAAAAAATAAAAAAAAGAAGTGGATTATCTCATAGACCAGAGCTTTCAGAACAAGTCAGTATTTTGGCTATTCTTGGCCCTTTGCATTTTCTTTCTCTTTTTTTCTTTGAGACGGAGTTTTGCTCTTGTTACCTAGGCTGGAGTGCAATAGTAGCTGGGATTCCAGGCGTGTGCCACTATGCTCGGGTAATTTTTTTATGTTTTTATAGTAGAGATGGGGTTTTGCCATGTTGGCCAGGCTGATCTCGAACTCTTGACCTCAGGTGATTCACCTGCCTCCGCTTCCCAAAGTTCTGGGATGACAGGTGTGAGCCACCATGCCCAGCCTGCATTTTCATATAAATTGAGAATTAGCCAGGCGTGGTGGTACACATCTGTAATCCTAGCACTTTGAGAGGCTGAGGAGGGAAGATCACATGAGCCCAGGAGTTTGAGGCCACAGTGAACTATAATTGCACCACTGTACTCCAGCTTAGACAACAGAGCGAGACCCTTTTTAAAAGAAAATTATAATCAACTTGTCAATAGTTTTTAAGAAATATGTTGAGATTCATTCTGATGGTGATGGTTTGCTAAAAAAAAAAAAAAAAAAGCAGGCAAGCAGGCTGGCACGGTGGCTCATGTTTGTAATCCCAGCACTTTGGGAGGCCGTGGCAGGTGGATCACAAGGTCAGGAGATCATTCTGGCTAAAACCGTGAAACCCCGTCTCTACTAAAATACCAAAAAAAAAAAAAAATTAGCTGGGCGTGGTGGCAGGCACCTGTAGTACCAGCTACTCGGGAGGCTGAGGCAGGAGAATGGTGTGAACCCAGGAGGCAGAGATTGCAGTGAGCTGAGATTGTGCCACTGCACTCCAGCCTGGGCAGCAGAGAGTGACTCCGTTTCAAAAAATAAAAAAGAAAACAAAATGTTTAGATTTTGATAAGGATTACATGTAATGTACAAATCACTTTGGGGAGAACTGATCTTTATAACATCGAGTGTTCCAATCCATGAACATGGTATATTTCTCCAGACTCACACAAATATTAATGAATGCAAAAGAAAACATCAGATGGATAGGGTTGTTGATTCAGAGAACACCCATGGCAATGTCGGTCTGGCATTACTTGCCTTCTGAGGGCTGTTTCTGCTTCTACTTCTCGTTTTTCTAGGTTGCCAGCGTATCACGTGAACTTGTCGTATGTCCAGTGCTGATCGATTCAGGGGAAGGCACCTGTCCCAGGCCAGTCCAATAAATGTCCTTACACAGATATTTGGAACGGAGACTGAAAGACAGTTGAACCAGCCTCTCTGATTGCAAAATATAAAATTTAGGAGCTCCCTGTAACCGTGCTTCAGATTATGTGAACTAGAGGATCGGGGGAATTGCTGAGAAAAAAGGACAAATCTCAGAGAAACAGAGATAAGAGAAGACAGTGGTGTTTGAGTCTCTGACTCCAGTTCTTAAGGCCAGTGAATTCTGACAGAACGATCTTGCTTATGAATTTCAAGAGACAGTCCATAAACCTGTCTTTAGGCTTAAGCTAGTTTGAGTTGGGTTTCTGTCACATGCAACAAGAGTCCTGACTACTGCAGTTGAGTGAAATTAAAAGGTATAGCCTCAATAGGTGAGCTAGCTCTGGTTTAAAAGACTTCCAGTTTGAATTACACTCCATTCCCTCTGGTGCCCCTAGAAAGAGCCCTCTCTAACACAGGCCAGCAGCTGGCAGTCATGCTTTTGTTTTTTTTCTCTGCAGGAATTTTACTGCCTTGATTTGAGACAGATTATCAGAGATGGGCACCGTTATCCTCTCTTTCATGCAGGATTTATCACATGTAAGTATTTGTCTTATGTTTGGATGCTACGTTTTGGTTAGAATTTAATGATCATCTCTCTCATCAAGATTACCCATATGATCACTCTAAGGCTGTTGCAAGCCTAACTGACAAGTACTCCATATGTGAAGATGTCAAGTGCAACCCAAAATAAGATGTAAGCACCAAATGGGACTGAGAGAGAAATGCTAGAAATCGTCACCCTTCCTGCCTTTCTTGATAATGACCATGCATCCTGTGAGGGAAAAAGTGTTATAGTGATAGAAAGGTAAGGTTCTGAAATTTGAAGAGATTGGAGGCCAGGTGTGGTGGTTCATGCCTGTAATCTCAGCATTTTGGGAGGCCAAGGTGGATGGATTGCTTGGACCCAGGAGTTCCAGATGAGCTGGGCAACATTGTGAGACCCCATCTCTAAAAATAAAAATAAAAAAAATTAACTGGGTGTAGTGGCTCACGCCTATAATCCCAGCTACTCAGGAGGCTGAGATGGGAGGATCGCTTGAGGAGGTCAAGGCTGCAGTGAGCTGTGATCATGCCACTGCACTCCAGCCTGGGTGACAGAGTGAGACCCTGTCTCAAAAAAAAAAAAAAAGATTGGAGGAAAGAATTTTTGAGGATACTGTGGTGCAGGGAAAGGGCGTGCCGTGTATATGCAGATAGTCCTTAGCTTTACAAACTTAACTCGTGAACAGGCTACCTTTCATACATTTTATATACTGTATACTGACAGATCCAACACACTTTTCAAAGGTCACATTTGAACCTTTTTTTTTTTTTTAAGATGGAGTCTTGCTCTGTCACCCAGGCTGGAGTGCAGTGGCACGATCTTGGCTCACTGAAACCTCCACCTCCTGGGTTCAAGCAGTTCTCCTGCCTCAGCCTCCGGAGTAGCTGGGACTATAGGCACGTGCCACCAGGCCTATTTTTTTGGGTTTTTTTTTGTTTTGTTTTTTTGAGAGGGAGTCTGGCTCTGTCGCCCAGGCTGGAGTGCAGTGACCGGATCTCAGCTCACTGCAAGCTCCGCCTCCCGGGTTTACGCCATTCTCCTGCCTCAGCCTCCCGAGTAGCTGGGACTACAGGCACCCCACCACCTCGCCCGGCTAGTTTTTTGTATTTTTTAGTAGAGATGGGGTTTCACTGTATTAGCCAGGATGGTCTCGATCTCCTGACCTCATATCCGCCCATCTCAGCCTCCCAAAGTGCTGGGATTACAGGCTTGAGCCACCGTGCCAAGCCTTGCATTTTTAATAGAGGCGGGGTTTCACTGTGTTAGCCAGGATGGTCTCGATCTCCTGGCCTTGTGATCTCCCCACCTTGGTCTCCCACCGTGCTGGGATTACAGGCTGAGCCTCCGTGCCCGGCTGTACTACTTTGAATAGGTCCTAATAGGTTTTGATTGTTAATTATTTGTAAATTAATTTCAAAAAGCTTCCACAACATGGATGAACCTTGAAGACATTATACTTAGTGAAATAAGCCAGACACAAAAGGGACAAATGTCATTTGAATCCACTTTTAGGAGGTACCTAGAATTGGCAAATTCACATAGACAAAAAGTAGATTTGAGTTAACGAGGCGAGGGGGAAGGAAGAATGGGGGACTGTAGTTAATGGGTTTAGAGTTTCCGTTTGGGAAGATGGAAGAGTTCTGGAGATGGATGGTGGTGAAGGTTGACCAACAGTGTGAAAATACTTAGTGCCACGGAGCTGTACGTTTAAAAATAGTGAAAGTGGAAATATTGATGCTATGTGTGTTTGACCACAATTATAAAAATGGAGCTGGGCAAGGTGGCTCACACCTGCAATCCCAGCACTTTGGGAGGCCAAGGCGGGCAGATCATCTGAGGTCAGAAGTTCGAGACCAGCCTGACCAACATGGTGAAACCCCGTCTCTACTAAAAATACAAAAAATTAGCAGGAAGTGGTGGCGCATGCCTGTAATCCCAGCTACTCGGGAGGCTGAGGCAGGAGAATTGCTTGAATCTGGGAGGCAGAGGTTACAGTGAGCCAAGATTGTGCCATTGCACTGCAGCCTGGGCAACAAACAAGTACGAAAAAAGTTTCACAACAAACAAGTGCGAAAAAAAGATGAAAAAAAAAAAAGGAAATGGAGCTCTATGTAGCAGGAGAGAGAGGGAGAGATCAATTTTTTTTTTTTTTTTTTTTGGTGAGATGGAGTCTTGCTCTGTTGCCAGGCTGGGGTACAGTGGCGCGATCTTGGCTCACTGCAACCTCCACCACCGGGTTCAAGCCATTCTCCTGCCTCACCCTCCTGAGTAGCTGGGACTACAGCTGCGTGCCACCATGCCCAGCTACTTTTTGTACTTTTAGTAGAGACAGGGTTTCACCATGTTGGCCAGGATGGTGTCGATCTCTTGACCTCATGATCCACCTGCCTCAGCCTCGAAAAGTGCTGGGATTACAGGCGTGAGCCACCGCGCCTGGCCAGTATTACACTTCTTTTTTTTTTTTTTTGAGATGGAGGTCCACTCTTGTTGCCCGGGCTGGAGTGCCATGGCACGATCTCAGCTCAGTGCAGCCTCCGCCTCTGAGGTTCAAGCAATTCTGCCTCAGCCTCCCGAGTAGCTGGAACTACAGGCGTACACCCATGCCTGGCTAACTTTTTTTTTTTTTTTTTTTTAGATGGAGTTTCATTCTTCTTGTCCAGGCTGGAGTGCAATGGCACGATCTCGGCTCACCACAACCTCTGCCACCCGGGTTCAAGCAGTTCTCCTGCCTCAGCCTCCCAAGTAGCTGCGATTACAGGCATGTGCCACCATGCCCAGCTAATTTTGATTTTTATAGAGAAGAGGTTTCTCCATGTTGGCTAGGCTGGTCTTGAACTCCCAACCTCAGGTGATCCACCCTCCTTGGCCTCCCAGAGTGCTGGGATTACAGGCGTGAGCCACAGCACCCGGCCTTTTTTGTTTTGTATTTTAGTAGAGATGGGGTTTCACCGTGTTACTGAAGCTGGTCTTGAACTCCTGAGCTCAGGCAATCCGCCCACGTTGGCCTCCCAAATTGTTAGGATTACAGGGGTGAGCCACCGAGCCCAGCCCAATATTGCACCTCTTAAATTCACTTCTCTATTCCTTTTCTTAAATGTTATATTCTCATAATTTTAAGACTGAAGATTTTTTCGAGGGCCAGGCATGGTGGCTCATGCCTGTAATTCCAGTACTTTGGGAGGCCCAGGTGGGTAGATCACTTGAGGTCAGGAGTTCAAGACCAGCCTGGCCAACATGGTGAAACCCCCTCTCTGTAAAAAATAGAAAAGTTCGCTGGGTGTGGTGGTGCATGCCTGCAGTCCCAGCTACTTGAGAGACTGAAGCATGAGAATTGCTTGAACCCGGAAACTCAGGAGGCAGAGGTTGTAGTGAACCGAGATCGTACCACTGCACTCCAGGCTGGGCAACAGAGTGACACTCAGCCAGAAAAAAAAAAAAAAAATGCTGAGGCAGCAGCTCACGCCTGTAATCCCAGCACTTTGGGAGGCTAAGGCGGGGAGATCATGAGGTCAGGAGTTTAAGACCAGCCTGACCATATGATGAAGCCCCATCTCTACTAAAAATACAAAAATTAGGCGTGGTGGCACGCACCTGTAGTCCCAGTTACTTGGAAGCTGAAGCAGGAGAATCACAAACTCAGGAGGTGGAGGTTGCAACGGGCCAAGATGCCACCACTGCACTCCAGCTTGGGTGACTGAGCGAGACTCCATCTCAAAAAAAAAAAAAAAGAAAGTTGTTTTTGAAAATAAGCAATAAAGGCCAGGAGCAGTGGCTTACACCTGTAATCCCAGCACTTTGGGAGGCTGAGGTGGGTTGATCACAAGGTCAGGAGTTAGAGACCGTAATGGCCAACATGGTGAAACCCTGACTCTACTAAAAATACAAAAATGAGCTGGGTGTGGTGGTGCGCACCTATAGTCCTAGCTACTTGGGGGCTGAGGCAGGACTGTCTCTTGAACACAGGAGGCGGAGGTTGCAGTGAGCCGAGATCGCATCACTGCACTCCAGCCTGGTGACAGGGCAAGACTCCGTCTCAAAAAGAAAAGAAAAGAATAAAATCTCGGCCGGGCGCGGTGGCTCAAGCCTGTAATCCCAGCACTTTGGGAGGCCGAGACGGGCGGATCACGAGGTCAGGAGATCGAGACCATCCTGGCTAACACGGTGAAACCCCGTCTCTACTAAAAATACAAAAAAACTAGCCGGGCGAGGTGGCGGGCGCCTGTAGTCCCAGCTACTCGGGAGGCTGAGGCAGGAGAATGGCGTAAACCCGGGAGGCGGAGCTTGCAGTGAGCTGAGATCTGGCCACTGCACTCCAGCCTGGGCGACAGAGTGAGACTCCGCCTCAAAAAAAAAAAAAAAAAGTAAAATCTCACTGGGCATGGTGGCTCATGCCTATAATCCCAGTACTTTGGGAGGCCCAGGAGCTCGAGACCAGCCTGGGCAACATGGTGAGACCCCATTTCTACAAAAAAATGTTAAAAGAAAGTTAGCTGGGCATGGTAGCACATGTCTGTGGTCCCAGCTACTCAGGAGGCTGAGGTGTGAGGATCGGTTGAGCCCAGGAGATCAAGGCTGCAGTGAGCTGTGATGGTGCCACTTCACTCCAGTTTGGGTGTCAGAGCAGGACCCTGTCTCAACAAATAAATAACTAAGCAAATAAATAAAAAAAAATCTTATATTTACATCACAAAACCAATCACCAATTACTAGACCAGCTCCTAAGGTAGAAACACTTTGGTCCGAACCACCCTTGGCAGGGAACTTGCACCCAGTAAGCCCTAGCTCAACACCACATCCTTGTACCAAAGAGAGTTTGAGATTAAAATCCAGAAAAGCAAAGTTCACACTTCTTGTGGTTTTGGAGTCTGAGAAGGTGGTTTTATTGTTTCTTAATTATATTGAGCCTTCTGGTAGCTTTAAAGGGAATGTCACTGGGTGCAGTGGCTCATGCCTCTAATCCCAGCACTTTGGGAGGCCGAGTTGGGTGGATCACCTGAGGTCAGGAGTTCGAGACCAGCCTGGCCAACATGTTGAAACCCCGTCTCTACTAAAAGTACAAAATCAGCCGGGTGTGGTGCCACATGCCTGTAATCCCAGGACTCTGGAGGCTGAGACAGGAGAATTGCCTAGAACCTGGGCGGCGGAGGTTGCAGTGAGCTGAGATCCCGCCAGCCTGGGCGACAGAGCAAGAATCTGTCTCAAAACAACAACAGCAAAAGGAATGTCTAGATGCAGTAGCTAAGTACGCAGAAGCCTTTTCAGTGTGGGAGCTGAGGTGACTGAGTCCAGGGACTCCAGGTTTTTGGCTGAGGGGTTGAGACCACCCATGGTCATTGTGATGAGATGAAGATGGAAAATGAGCTGTGCTGGGGGAAGGTGGTCATCTCCTCTGGACGTGATTAGTTTGAGATTCCTTTTGGGTAGCCCACCGGGCATGGTGAGTAGGCAGTTGAGGAGCTGAGAGGGTTTGGAGCTGGGATAGACTCCAGCCTCACTATGTGGGCAGTAGTGGGGGTCACAGAGTTTGAAGATGGCCAAGAAATGGGTCTGGTGGGGATCTGGGGAGTCAGCAGCCAGGCATGGGCCATGGGGAAACATGCCAGGGGAAGAGGGAAGGGGAGTCTCAGACCCCAAAGGGAAAAGAATCACTGGAAAGAGGGGCCAGCCCCATGTCACATCCAGCAGAGACACCAGGTACAGCAGAAAGACCTTGTTGGCCATGACCTGGTAGAGATGGGGGTGAGAGCCTGGGGGACCACACCATGTCCCCAGCACACAAAACGGTGCCTGGTAGACAGGATGGATCTATGGATGGGTGGACAGGTGGATGGATGGACAATGGATAGATGATAGATGCAAAGACAGATGAATAGATGGAGAGATGCATAGATGGACAGATGGAATGAATGATCAGAAAAGGCTTCATGAACAAAGTGAGACTGAGCTGCATCTCCATGGATAGATATAAAAGGAGAGGACTCTCCTGTTGAGTCAGGAATGACCCAGTGTCCTGGTCCAGGGAGGAAGTCAGCCTGGCTTGACTGGGGACACTTGTGGTGGATTTCAGAGGCCCTTGAAAAGAGGTCAAGTGAGGCTGGGCAGGTCCGAGCCAGCTCAGGACTCCTGAGCCACACCGCACAGCTGCCTGAGGGGATGTGTCACTCAGGGAGTTGCTGGGACCCACTGGGTCAGTGTTGCCATCAGCACCAACAGCTTCAGAGAGTGGGACACAGGCTGGGGTGACTCCAAGGCTGTGGGTGGCACCTGCCTCAGAGAAGGGACAGGCACAGAGACACTACTGGGATACTGGCCACCCCCATGCCCTGTGCCTAGGTCACAGCCTACACACTGCAGCCCTGTGCCCCTCACGCCCAGCAGGTTCCTGCTCCAGCACAGCTCCTGGACTGGCCCCAGGTGCTGGCCCCGGGGTTTCGATCCAAGCATAATTCATGGAAGCATGTGTTTGGCAGCGGGACCCAGCTCACTGTTTTAGGTACGTGGCTCTCACAACCTTTCCCAGCCTGTCCCACTGTCTCCTGTCTCTGGAAAAATCTGTTTTCTTTTTCTGGGGCTTCTTCCCCTCTGCCCTCCAAGCCTTAAGCATCGAACCTTTCTCCATGGGGCCTGGGGGAAGCGAGCTAGTCTCAGGGTAACTGGTGGGAAGGGCTCCCACAGTGGGAGCAGCTGCCTTCAGGTTCCAATGGCGGGACACAGCCTGGTCCTGGGGGCCTGTGTTGGAATTGGGCAGGGTCAGGGCTTCTCCCCTCTCCCAGGGCACAAGTCTGAAGGACAGAGGCCGGTTCTGATGAGGGGCCCTGCAGTAGCCTTAGAGACAGTCACTGGGACCCCAGGGTCTAGGCTGAAAGTGGAAGCCCATCCAGCCTGGGAGGGCTACACGGGGGCCTGGGGCCACAGGGGTTAGCCCAAGGGGAGTCCCAGTGGAGGGCACAGAGAGGGCTCTGGGTTTAGGCTGCAGCTCTGTGGCCTGTGCTGGGTCGTGAGGATATGGGGACAGAGAGAGATGAGTGAGACTGGGTGAGGTCGGAGAGCCCAGCCCTCCCAGGACAGTCACAAGAAAGGAGAGGGTCTCTTAGGGCAGAGATGTATCTGTCCCTGGAGCCCCGTCACCTCTGGGGCCCGGTCTCTCTTCACGGGTCGACCTCCCGCCTTCATTTGAGGAAGGGCACCTTAGAAAGTGACTAGCGGGGAGTAAACAGGGGTACAGAGAACTCCAGGGCCGCCAGGTGAAGTCCAGGAGCATCAGAGGCTGCTGGGGTGGGCATGGGGGCTGCGGTGCCCCAAAGTCAAGGGGAGCAGCCCCAAGAACCCAGCCAATGTGAAGAGTCCTGTGGTCGGGCTGGTGGGGACAGGACGACGGCAGAGCCCCAGGGTGTGTCTGGGTGGAGTCCGTGCTTCACCAGGAGAGCTGAGTGGGCCAGGTTGGGACACAGCCTGCTGTCCCTGGGGACAGGAAGCTCCAGGCCATGCCAGGCTTGGGCCTCCCCACACCCTGCCAGGACGGTTTTGTGGGCTGTAGGGGAGACCCCTAGATTCCAAACTCAGACTCCAGAAACCAGGAAGGAGGGAGCACAGCCTGCCCTGGGGACACACGGGGTAACTGAGGCTGCAGAGGAAAGGACTGGACCAGGACAACTGGGAAAGGTGACTTGGGAAGGCCCCTAGCAAGGTGCAGGGCTGTCTGCTCTCCAGAGGGCTCCAGTGGAAAGGAGGGAATGAAGAGGGAGGGAGAGGCCCTTGGTGGGCCAGACAACCACACCGTGAACCCTCCCAGACTTTAGACAGAGGCGCTCCACACACCCCACTCTCCCTCTGCCGTCTCTCACCCCCTCCTCTGTCCACACAGGTCAGCCCAAGGCCACCCCCTCGGTCACTCTGTTCCTGCCATCCTTTGAGGAGCTCCAAGCCAACAAGGCCACGCTGGTGTGTCTCATGAGTGACTTCTATCCGGGAATCTTAACGGTGACCTGGAAGGCAGATGGTACCCCCATCACCCAGGGCGTGGAGATGACCACACCCTCCAAACAGAGCAAGAAGTACACAGCCAGCAGCTACCTGAGACTGACGCCCGAGCAGTGGAGGTTCCGCAGAAGCTACAGCTGCCAGGTCACGCATGAAGGGAGCACCGTGGAGAAGACAGTGGACCCTGCAGAATGTTCGTAGGTTCCCAACCCTCACCCCAGCCACAGGGTCCTGGAGCTGCAGGCTCCCAGGGGAAGGGTCTCTCTGCATCCCAAGCCAGCCAGCTCTTCTCCCTGTACCCAGTAAACCCTCAATAAATATCCTCTTGGTCAACCAGAAATCCTGCCCCCTCTCTTCATAGCTCTCATATAATTTGATGCTTTTCCTGGGTTCTCAGTGTGGCTTTGAGGGAATCCTGGCACCAGTGGGAAAGCAGCCTGGAGGAGAGGATCACAGGCTCCCAGGCGTGTCCCCTGGGGAAATAGGCCAGGATAGGAGGAGTTGGCTCACTGGACACCGGTCCATCCATTCTCTCCCACCTCCCCTTCCTCCTTACAGCTCAACCCCCAACCCGCTGCCTGTTTTCTGGAGGGAGCTATTTGTGGCTGATACACCCTGTGTCCTAGATACACCCTCTGTCCCTGTCCTGGTCTGGACCCTCTACCCACCCACGGCCTGTCTTTCCTCAGCCTGGAAATCCTACTCTGGGCCTGGAGTCCCTCTTTTTCTGGTCCTGGGCCCTGGATGCCCTCCCTCCTCTCTGCCCAACTCCCCACCCCCAAGGGTTGGACTGTCCAGGACACTCCAACACCACCAAATTCATGAGCTCTTAAATTTTGGGCCCACCTTGATTTTTCACCTGACAGCAAGTTCAGAGGTGTGAGAAAAATAGGAAGAAGCCAGGAAGGAAACACATGAAAGGCTTGCAAGAGGCTCAGGACACTTGCAAAAGATAGGCTCTGAGCTCCCCAGGAACCAGTGCAAGAAGGGTAATTGATGCTCCATTCTTTCTTCTTTTTTTAAATGGAGTCTTGCTCTGTTGCCTAGGCTGGAGTGCAATGGCACGATCTCGGCTCACCATAACCTCCGCCTCCCAGGTTCAACCGGTTCTCCTGCCTCCGCCTCCTGAGTAGCTGGGAATACAGGTACGTGCCACAATGCCAGGCTGATTTTTGTATTTTTCTTACAGACAGGGTTTCACCATGTTGTTCAGGCTGGTGTGCTCCATCATTTCTAAGAGATTAAACAAGTCTTTGCTCGAGGGAGGTTGGTGTTTTCAATGCCGAGGCCAGGCATCTCTTCGTAATTAAAAGTGGGCATGTGTTTTACCCACAGCCTCACTATTGATGGGATTTGGGCTCCGACATATGCACGGGTGACTGCCTGGCAGCCCTAGGACATGGAGATTTTTCTCAGATGCTTGGCACAGAAAGTCACTGGCCATCTTTGGAGGAAGCATCATTTTTGGGAAATACTTCTCCATTGGATCCTGAGCCTTAGGTGGAAAACCAGGTCCTGTGTTGGGAATTTCTCTGGGAGGCTCCCTGGGTCTGGGGCTCCAGCTGCTCTCTGAGAAGGTGTGATGGGAGAGAACATGGCCCAGCCACACCCACCCCTCCTGCATGGTTCCTGCTGAGCAGGGTGTTAGAGGGGTGGGGGCACCAGCAGTGGTCAGGCCTGTGTTTCTGTGAGTGGGGCCAGGGAGGGACTCTCGGGGCATCCTAGGGAGTCTGTCCCATGACTCCTGTTTTACTTTGCTGTGGCTGCTGCTGTCACAAATGACCCCTAATTCAGAGGCTTCAAACATCGCACATTGATTCTCTCCCTGCTCTGGAGTCAGACGTCCAAAATGAATCCTAGAGTGCTAAAATCAGGGTGCCAGCCAGGCCAGGCTCCTTCTGAGGGCTCTCTAGAGAATCCATTTGCAGGATTTTTCCAGCTTCTAGAGGATGCCCTGGGCTCCTGGCCCCCTCCTCCTACTTCAAAGCCAGGGCTCAGCATCTTCAAATCTCTCTCCCACTCCTCTCTCTCTCTTTCTCCCTCCCTCCTGCCTCCTTCTTTCCCTTGTAAAGACCCCACCTTGGACCCACCCAGATAACCCAGGATCATCTTCCACCTCAGGCTCCTTCACATCCTCACATCTGTAAAGTCCCTGTGGCCACACAACACAGCACATGGACAGGTCCTGGGACTGGGACACAACCATCCCTGGGCCCTAATTCAGCTACCCACAGCTCCTTTCCCTCCTTCCCCTCTCCTCCGGGTATGAAAAGGGAATGCAGAGAGGTTGGTCAATGAATACACACTTACAGTTAGATGCAAGGTGTGTGTTCTAATGTTGGATAGCAGAGTAGGGTGGCTATGGTTAGCAATAATGTGTATTTTAAAATAGCTACAAGAGAGAACTTCAAATATATTCAACACATAGAAGTGATAAATACTCAAGGCCATACTCCAGATACATTGACTTGATGATGACATGTTGGATGCACGGAACCAAACAGCACACGCGCCTCATAGAAATGTCCAATATTATGTATCAGTATAATATTTTCTACGAATAAGAAAGGCAAAAAATGAAGTTAAGCATAAACTAGCCATTTGACCTAGCAATTCCAGCCCTAGGAATTTATCTAGAAGAAATGAAAGCATGTGTTCAAAAAGACGTATACGTAAATGTTCTCAGCAACCTCATTCACTACAGGCAACAACTGGAAACAACCCAAGTGCCCGTCAGCTAGAGAATGGATAGACCCACGTGGTCTGTGCATACAGTGGAGTGCCGCTCAGTTATACAAAGAAAAGAAACTATGGATACAGGCCACAGGAGGGATGAATTTCAAAACATTACAGTAAGTGAAAGAAGTAAAACTCCACGAGGGAAGTTGGTGGGTATGGACATATTTTGAACTGGCAGAATTTTACTGTGTTTATTGAGGTATTAGGTATTGAGTCCCTGTTGACCAGCTACTGTGCTAGGTACGGCCATTAGAGAAATGAGAAGCAGACGCCATCTCCATTGTGATGAGACTCACCCAATCAGCCGTTTCTGATGAACACTCAGGTACCCTGACTCTCACTGCTCACATTTGCAGGCTTTACTTAATGCCACTTAAACCTCCCTATTCCCCAAGTCTTCTTTCTTTTCTATTTTGTTTTTTAGACAGAGTCTTGCTCTGTCACCCAGGCTGGAGTGCAGTGGCACCATCTCGGCTCACCGCAACGTCCATCTCCTGGGTTCAAGCAATTCTCCTGCGTCAACCTCCTGAATAGCTGGGATTACAGGTGCTCACCACCACGCCTGGCTTATTTTTGTATTTTTAGTAGAGATGGGGTTTTGCCATGTTGGCCAGGCTGGTCTCGAACTCCTCCGGACCTCCAGTGATCCTCCCACTTAGGCCTCCCAAAGTGTTGGGATTACAGGCATGAGCCACCGCGCCCAGCCCTCAAGTCTCCTTTCTTTCCAACTTTTCTTATGAGGCACAGCTTTTTAAAGCAATCCCTGCCATACCCATGGTTTCAATTGTCTTCTCTATGCTCTGATGACAATGAAATTTAAATGTTGTTTTTATATAACAGCTTTATTTTACATGTCACCTCATTCACTACGATTGTAAATTCAAAGTTGCTCTAAGAAAGTAATAACTAAAAAGTTCTCATCTTTTAATATGTAAATTTTAGAATATTTCCTTAATGGTTTGACTTTGTATGTGAATATTTTTTAAAACATGAGTTGTGATGTCACAGAATGGATTTAGCCTACAGAGGTTTCTATCCAACTTTCTACCAGAGAGCTCCATTTCAATGCAATACTTAAGAGTCTAAAACTATCTTTTTTTTTTTGAGACGGAGTTTCACACTGTTGCCCAGGCTAGAGTGCAGTGGCACTATCTCGGCTCATTGCAAACTCTGCCCACCAGGTTTAAACCATTCTCCTTCCTCAGTCTCCCAAGTAGCTGGGATTACAGGCGCCCATCATTGCGCCTGGCTAATTTTTGTAATTTTAATAGAAATGGGGTTTCACCATGTTGGCCAGGCTGGTCTCAAACTCCTGACCTCACATGATCCAGCCACCTTGGCCTCCCAACATAATGTCTCTCAATTGGTTCCATTGCTTCCGTCAGCCCTTCTCTATTTGCAGAGAGACCTCACTGCAAACACATCTGATAGAGACTCCTCACCTCTGTGTGGTTCAGTGACTCTCATGTTTCCAGAATAAAATTTAAACCCTACTTAAACTCTAGTGCTGGACAGTGAATGAGCCTTTGCATTCCAGGTTCATCCACTGTCCAGCAGCGTAGCCTCAGACAACTGAACTCTAAGCCTTTGTTTGCTCATCTGCCTGAACTCACTGAGCAGTCATGGGACCTTGGGGAAGTTACTTGATTTTTCCTTCTAGATTTATGCTGTAAAATGTGTACAATGGGACTGTTTCTGAGGGTTAAATGAGTATGCCACAGTTGCAACACTGTCAGGCACATAATGCTTGCCAGATGTTGACTATTCATCTTTATCCTATGAGGACAGTGGTACCCCACTGTGGGGTTCTCAATTTTGTATACGAAACTAATGCTTTATGATTTGTTAGTGAAAGAAATATCTGAGGCCGGGCGTGGTGGCTCACGCCTGTAATCCCAGCACTTTGGGAGGCCAAGGCGGGTGGATCACCTGAGGTCAGGCGTTCAAGACCAGTCTGACCAACATGGTGAACCCTCGTCCCTACTAAAAATACAAAAATTAGCCAGATGTGATGGCGTGTGCCTGTAGTCCCAGATACTCAGGAGGCTGGTGCTGAGAATCGCTGGAATCTGGGAGGTGGAGGTTGCAGTGAGCCGAGCTCATGCCACTGCACTCTAGCCTGGTCGACCGAGTGACACTCCATCTCAAAAGATAATAAATAAGTAAATAAAAGAAATATCTGAGTACCCCTGCCATGGAAAGAAGAAACAGGTAGAAAAGGGAGTTGGTAGGTCCTAGCATTACAGAGCTGGGAAGGATGTGTTCAGTCCTTATTTTAGAGACCAGGAGGGGAAAGTGTGATGTGTCCCAGGCTTTCATTCAGGATACACAGCCATAACTCTCTACTGAGAGTGGGACCAGGGCCCTGGGCGTAGCTATGGTCAAGTGGCAGACAAGAACTAACACTTGTAGGACAGGAGAGAAGCATTTAGTTAGAAAAGCAGTCAAAAATTTGTGTATAACTACATTTGGTGAGCAAATGAAAGCTGTCAGACTCTGAAAAACAGAAATGCTGGTGGAAATAACTTTAGTAACTGAGGTTTTCTTTCTTTCTTCTTTTTTTTTTTTTTTCCTGAGACACCCTTGTCACCCAGGCTGGAGTGCAATGGTGCAATCTTGGCTCGCTGGGCAACCTCCGCCTCCTGGATTCAAGCAGTTATCCTGCCTCAGCCTCCCGTGTAGCTAGGATAGCAGGTGCCCGCCACCACGCTGAGCTAATGTTTTGTATTTTTAGTAGAGGTGGGATTTCACCATGTTGGCCAGGCTGGTCTCGAATTCCTGACCTCGGGTGATCCACCCCCCTCAGCCTCCCAAAGTGCTAGGATTACAGGCATGAGCCACCGTGCCCGGCTGTACCAGGGTTTTCTATTGAGTTTCTTGCCAAGGGTGACTTCCAATAACAACCCTCCTGCACTTTTCTCAGGACTGGAAAGCTCAGGCAGCCCAGGGTGAATAAAAGCCTGATGAGTGCAGTCAGCACAGGGGGGCTGGGTGGCCACAAGGTGGGCAGCAGCAGGGATGGGCATTGTGAGGCCTTGGGTGGGGCTGTGGGGCTGGACATTGTGAGTCATCAGCCTGGCCTGGCTGTTGCCTGGTAACCAGGTGACATAGGAAGCTTTGTGGGTTATAGGCATCAGCCAGGGCCAGCAGCCCTCAGTCAGTAGCGAGGAGGAGGTAGAGAAGGAGGAGCTCTGACTGTGCTGTGTCCCAGCAGTTTTGTGCCTGTCGGTGCTTGTGTTCATTTATCTTTCGGAGAAGGTAGCAGGTGGCGGAAGAGTAAGGGCTGAGGCCCCAGATCTGCCTGGGGTCAGGCTGCTTCTACAAGTGCTTTGCCAGCCTCAGTAGCGTGGCTGCTCGGGCAACACCATTTCAGTTTCATCGAAGGCTCAGGCAGGAGTGGACAGGCGTGTCAAGATCCCATGGGGAATATACTGACCTCTTGTGTGTGCCCCAAAGTCAGTTCCATCTGTGGCTGGCACAGGGGGGAGTCAGCATCCAGTGATGAATCTGATTTTTATGAGGCTGTGGCTGCTCCAAAATCAGAATCCGCTACTGTAGAGCCTGGCAAGCTGGATGTGGGAGTCACGGAGGGCCACGACCTGCAGCACATCAGCAGGCAAAAGATGCCCACAGGTAAAAAAGCCTTGGGTTCCATTTACTCTCTGGCACACCTCTGGCCACCTCACCCCCTTCCCACACCCTCATCCCCAGAGACATCCTCAGCTTCCAGCTCCATCCTGCCCATAGCCAGCTTTCCCAGGTCTGGGCATGGGGGGCAAAGGTTGGCTCTGCGTCTTGTCTTAGACATTGAGGCTTTTTTGATCTAGTCTCTTCCTTTTCTCAATGAAAATTCAAATAGCCCAGTTTTGGAGTCCCCATCCCATCTCTAGCCTTGCTTATCCAGCTGGTTTGGTACCTAAATGAAGGAACCAGGTAAGGGCCAGATTGTTTCTTTTCTCCCATCCCTTTAGGTAGCTAATAATTGGGATAATTCAGTCCCAAATATTTGGATTTGTTTTTGTTTTGTTTTTTTAGATGGAGTCTCACTCTGTTGCCCAGGCTGGAGTGCAGTGGTGCGATCTTGGCTCACTGCCACCTCTGCCTCCCGGGTTCAAGCGATTCTCCTGCCTCAGCCTCCTGAGTAGCTAGGACTGCAGGTGCGTGTCACCTCACCTGGCTAATTTTTTGTATTTTTAGTACCGGCGTGTTTCACCATGTTAGCCAGGATGGTCTCTATCTCCAGACCTTGTGATCCACCTGCCTCAGCCATGCAAAGTGCTGGGATTACACGCGTGAGCCACCACGCCCGGCCAGAGATTTCTTAAATTCAAAATTCAAAATTATTGTTTTATTTTTTTTGAGACAAGGCCTCACTTTGTCATCCAAGAGTGCATTGGTGCAATCACAGCTCACTGCAACCTTGATCTCTTCAGGTTCAGGTGTTCCCCTGACCTCAGGCTCCGAAGTAACTGGCACTAAGGCATCATGCCAAGCTAATTTTTATATACATACATATATATATATATATTTGTCGAGATGGGGTTTCATCATGTTGCCCAGGCTCAGTTCACTTTTAATAGTAAAGGACACCTCAAATGTTTAGATATTTGCCTTCAGTTTGGGCAATTCTGAATATAGCTATTAAAAACCTTGCTGTGTCTTGTTTGGAAACATAATTTTTATTTATTTATTTTTATTATTATACTTTTAAGTTCTAGGGTACATGTGCACAACGTGCAGGTTTGTTATATATGTATACATGTGGCATGTTGGTATACTGTACCCATTAACTCATCATTTACATTAGGTATATCTCCTAATGCTATCCCTCCCCCTTGTCCCCTCTCCACAATAGGCCCCAGTGTGTGATGTTCCCCTTCCTGTGTCCAAGTGATCTCATTGTTCAGTTCCCACCTGTGAGTGAGAAGATGTGGTGTTTGGTTTTCTGTTCTTGTGATAGTTTGCTGAGAATGGTGGTTTCCAGCTGCATCCATGTTCTTACAAAGGACACGCATTCATCCTTTTTTGTGGCTGCGTAGTATTCCATGGTGTATATGTGCTACGTATTCTAAATCTAGTCTGTCACTGATGGACATTTGGGTTGATTCCAAGTCTTTGCTATTGTGAATAGTGCTGCAATAAACATACGTGTGTATGTGTCTTTCTAGCAGCATGATTTATAATCCTTTGGGTATATACCCAGTAATGGGATGGCTGGGTCAAATGGTATTTCAGTTTCCACTTATTTTGTAGAAGGTTTGGAATCCTCAGTGTCAAACTCTATCTGTGTTGTGTCTTCCCACAGGGTGGATAGAGAAACCCTGGCTATGGGCATTTCCTGCCAGGGCAGTGACTGTGTCTTCCTCATTAATCCTTACCGCAGAGCTCAGTCCTGGGGAGAACATGTTAGGCCCCATGGGCACTGTAGTGAACACATCCCTGGGGTGAGTTCTAGGTCAGCCCTGGGCTGGGATCTAGCGCAGGTGTGGAAATGTTCCCGTCTCAGCCTGTCCAGCCTGTTGAGCCCTACACCAATCCTGGAGCCTGCCCCAGCTTCTGAGCCAGGGTCCCTGGAGATGAGGTTGAGCTCCTGAGGACAGTGAGGTGCCCCTGCCCCTCGGCTTTTGCTTCTCTGATGCTGTCTAGACAGGGAGTGCAGGGCCACGCTCTTCCCCTGTGTGCACATGCGCCCCCTGCTGGCCTGCCTCTGGACCTGGATGTTGTCCTCATTGTCATCTCCCCAGCCCCACACAGTGACTGGCCCTTGTGCACATGCCCAGGAAGTAACCATAAATGTATGGTAGCAGCACAGCTGTAAACCAATTTGCAAGAAAACACCAGGGGAGGGGGTCATGTCTTCCTCATGTCTGGGTCTCCTGTGTCATCTACTGTGGTTGTCAGTCATATATGTGCCTCCTCGTATTTCTTCTTCTTCTTCTTTTTTTTTTTTTTAGAGATGGAGTCTCGCTCTGTCGCCCAGGCTGGAGTGCAGTGGCCAGATCTCAGCTCATTGCAAGCTCCGCCTCCCGGGTTCCCGCCATTCTCCTGCCTTAGCCTCTGGAGTAGCTGGGACTACAGGCGCCCGCCACCTCGCCCGGCTAGTTTTTTGTATTTTTTAGTAGAGACGGGGTTTCATCGTGTTAGCCAGGATGGTCTCGAAATCCTGACCTCGTGATCCGCCCATCTCAGCCTCCCAAAGTGCTGGGATTACAGGCTTGAGCCACCGCGCCTGGCTGCCTCCTCATATTTCAATACATTTAAATATTTACAATTAAAAGTTCAGGACTGGGCATGGTGGCTCACACCTGTAATTCCAGCACTTTAGAAGGCCAGGGCAGGTGGATCACCTGAGGTCAGGAGTTAGAGACCAGGCTGACCAACATGGTAAAACCCCATCTCTACTAAAAATGCAAAAATTAGCCATGTATGGTGTTGCATGTCTGTCATCCCAGCTACTCAGGAGACTGAGGCAGGAGAATCGCCTGAACGCGGGAGGCGGAGGTTGCAGTGAGCCGAGTTCATGCCATTGTACTCCAGCCTGGGCAGCAAGAGTGAACCTCCATCTCACAGAATTGAAAAAAACAAAAACAAAAACCTCATCACAACAGCCGCCGTGCAATGGCCTGACAGAATGTTCTTTCACATCTGCTGTGATCCTGACTGAGGGGCCGATTGTTGAACTCCTCTAACTCAAAGCATGCATGTCAAAGTGGGAATCTCAGGGCTATGAGATTGGAGGTGAGACCTATAATGGGCCAGTGGAAGGAAAAAGTTGAAAGGTCGTTCCTTCAGTTCCTCTGTCTCACTTGAAGGCTGGCAAGTGTGAACAATGCCTTTCTAGAGACCTCTTGACTCCTCAGAGCCCAGGGAGAGTCTGACAACACCGAGGGAAGGACAGAGTGATCTCGTGTAACCCAGTGTGGCCTCACCTGAAGTAGGAGGGTGGGCGAGTTGCTCTCTGGAATAACTTCTTGTGGCTTTTTTGTTTCTAATGATTGGCCAGTGGACACCGTCCATGAGGGCAGCTGCAGTGAGGCAGACCTGCAGGTGGAGAATGATACTCTAGGAGGATCTCTGGGAGCAGTTGGGTGACACCTGTTGCTTTGGAACCTAGGAACAGGATGAGGAAGTCAGAACCAAAGGAACTATGTGTAGAAGTCTGACTTGTTCCTTTTGTATTTTAATAAGATAGAGGTGAGAGACAATTAGTGTCCATGGGCTTTGTGTGCTGTAAACATTTTTTTTTTTTAACCATTTTGTAACCATTTTTTTCCTTGCTCTGATTGTAATGATTACCTTTCCCAGAAGACCAGTTTTTCCTTTCTATGTGACAGCAAACATCAAAGCCTTGAGTTTTGATTGGTTAATATCTTCTGGAACTTGGAAATGCAAGAGCCTTATTAGGTCCAGGCACTGACTAAGATGCGAGGTATCTGGTGAGACTCCCTCATGCTCACTACTTGAACATAGTTGTTTCTCTGAGATGGTGTCAGAATCTTCAGTCCCGCACTCCATCTGCCGCATCCAGCAAAGCTCCCTGAGGGACTCACAGTCTCCAACCCCCAGGGCACTGACATTAACTCTGTGTCCTTTTAGGTCCCCCTGAGGACAGCCTGAGTTTAAAATCTCTAACACCAAGTGAGGAAGACATTGATGATGTCCAGGTAAGACCCCCTTTCTTTGCCTTCTGAGGAAATGTTGCTTTCCTGATGTGAGAAACAAACTCACCCATCCAAATCCAGAGAATGAACTCAGGCCCGCAGAACAGAGAAAGCGAGACTTTTAATGGTGGTCTTGCAACATTGGGTGTCTGAGGGCAGACACACCCAGAACAGTTTCTTTTTTTTTTTTTTCTATTTTTTTGAGACGGAGTTTTGCTCTGTCGCTCAGGCTGGAATGCAGTGGCATGATGCTGGCTCACCACAACCTCTACCTCCTGGGTTCAAGCAGTTCTCCTGCCTCAGCCTCCTGAGTGGCTGAGATTACAGGCACTTGCCACCACACCCAGCTAATTTTTTTATAGTTTCAGTAGACACAGGGGTTTTACCATGTTGGCCAGGCTGGTTTTGAACTCCTGACCTCAAGTGATCTGCCTGCCTCAGCCTCCCAAAGTGCTAGGATTACATGCGAGAGCTACCACACCCGGTCCGACCCAGAAGAGTTTCAACCACCAATTTATCCCCTAGTGTGCAGGTCCCTCCCCTGGTTCCTCATAGGTTGAGTACTATGAGGTCACAATCTTCCCGGGTGTCACATATTGACTGATGTGTAGGGGCTTTAGGTATTTTTTTTTTTTTTTTTTTTTTGAGACAGAGTCTCGCTCTGTCACCCAGGCTGCAGTGCAGTGGCCGGATCTCAGCTCACTGCAAGCTCCGCCTCCCGGGTTTACGCCATTCTCCTGCCTCAACCTCCCGAGTAGCTGGGACTACAGGCGCCCGCCACCTCGCCCGGCTAGTTTTTTGTATTTTTTAGTAGAGACGGGGTTTCACCGTGTTAGCCAGGATGGTCTCGATCTCCTGACCTCGTGATCCACCCGTCTCGGCCTCCCAAAGTGCTGGGATTACAGGCTTGAGCCACCGCGCCCGGCCTAGGTATTTTTTTTGATTGTTGTCTTATTGCATTTTGTTGAAGCCCACATGCATTGCCATCCTAGTCAGCTCAGGGGCTCTTCAAGTATTTGACTTATGACCTAAGTAGCTGGGTAGGCTGATAAGAATAGACAAAGTGAGCTATTCTGCAGGCTAGTGAACTTTCAACTTGACTAAACTTATTTGTTAAAATGAGGACAACTAAGCGGGGTGGAAGGGGGACCCAACAAGCAGGCATTGCCCATCCAACCAGGAGCCTAGGATTTCTTCTGTCCTTTGCTGACCTAAACAGGTTGAAGGCACTTTGTCTTAAAAATGAACAGCTGTGTGGCTGGGCGCTGTGGCTCACGCTTGTAATCCCAGCACTTTGGGAGGCCGAGGCGGGCAGATCACGAGGTCAGGAGATCGAGACCATCCTGGCTAACACGGTGAAACCCTGTCTCTACTAAAACAAAAATTAGCCAGGTGTGGTCACGGGCGCCTGTAGTCCCAGCTACTCGGGAGGCTGAGACAGGAGAATGGCGTGAACCCGGGAGGTGGAGCTTGCAGTGAACCGAGATCACGCCACTGCACTCCAGCCTGGGCAACAGAACGAGACTCCGTCTCAAAAAAAAAAAAAAAAAAAAAAAAGTCGACTGCTGTGGCCGGGTGTGGTGGCTCACGCCTGTAATCCCAGCACTTTGGGAGGCCAAGGTGGGCAGATCAGAAGATCAGGAGATCGAGACCATCCTGGCCAACATGGTGAAACCCCATCTCTACTAAAAATACAAAAATTAGCTGGGTGTGGTGGCACACGCCTGTAATCCCAGCTACTCGGGAGGCTGAGGCAGGAGAATAGCTTGAACCTGGGAGGTGGAGGTTGCAGTGAGCTGAGATCGCACCACTGCACTCCAGCCTGGTGATAAAGCTAGACTCCATCTCAAAAAGAAAAACAACAACAACAACAAAACAACAACAAACAGACCACTGTATGCATTATTTCCTTCACCTGATTTCTTTGCTTCTCAATGAATTTTGATGTAAGATGAGGCACATTATGTACAACATACATAATAGTCCTTCTTGGGGTGGAGTTCAGCGGGAATGTCTTCCCATCTCATACATGACGTGCTAGGATGTTTTTAAATCACAACATATATCATCAGCTGTAATGCGGAGGCATTTTCCTCCACACCAGTTTTCCTCTTTGAAGTAGGCATTGTGCGCTTGCCAATCTAAATCAACCTCAAAGAAATTCTGTGGGAAAAGCTCTTGTCTTTTCCACACATGTCCTCTATGCTAGAATGTTTTGTCTTTGACATGGACTCAACCACTGTTTCCAAAGTAGTTTTGTGAAGTCATCAGGAGACTAACAGATCTGTGTAAAGGGTGCAGCAGAATTGATCTAATCCTCATGGCATCTTCTTTTGTCTCATTGCAGATTTTACCATCACTTGTCCAGGGTACGTACCTTGAACTAACTCACTTTCTGAGAAACAGCCTTGCTGGCTTTAATATATAGAAACCTTAATCTGGGTTCCTGTTAAAAATCTTGGGGGTGTGGTGAGAGGAAATGATTTTGCAAGTGTATAACTGTGAGCAGAGGGGCTGTAGAAATGTGTGTGAACCCAGAGGGCCAACCAGGAGATTGTTTGTGAGCCAGTGTGTCTTCACCTGGAGTGGGAGAAGTGAGTGCACTTCTCACTGACTTATCCTGATGTTGGTGGCTCTAAAGAGTGGATTCTGGAGAATCTCAGCACCGAAGAGGATACCTTTCCAGGTAGGCAACAGGACTTCAGATGGGATCTAATAAAACAACATTTCCAGGAACCTTCATGTTATACCTGCTGCTTGGGAGGCTGAGGGAGGCTGTAGAAAGAGAAAAAGGAAAAGTAAATATAAGCCGCGTTTGTTATTTTCAGAGTTTAATGTCATCATGGTGAGAAGTACTATGTTTATGGACTTCTGAGTATCCTGTGTTTTCGATCACCTCTTCTTGCTTTATTATTTAAAGATGATTTTTCTGAGAACAACTGCTCTTTTCTGTCTGTGCCACTGTAAAATCTCAGAGCCTTTGGTTTGGGATGCAGTTCTGTCACAGGCAGTTACATAATCTTGGATATAAAATTCTTCTGCGGTGTGCCCAGATGCTTAGGATAAATGGATCCTCACCTTATGAGCTGTTAGGTTTCATGGCAGCACATTCATTTGTCTGTCCTTGCTGTTTTACCTCTGGTATCAAGACATCTCCCTGGGCGTGGAGGACAGAATGAAAATTCAGTCTGGGTTCACTGCAGAAGCTCCAATGTCTTGGAAATGGAGGGAGAAGCACAACCGTGAGCACACTGTCAGCATTCCATTTCTTCATTTGAATGAGAATGTGCAGTTTTACCGTCATTTGTGGAAGAGACTTTCCTTTTCCCATTGGGTATTCTTGGCACCTCTGTTGAAGATCAGCTGACTCTGTATGTGTGCATTTAATTCTGGGCTCTCGATTTATATCTGTGATACTTATGGGTGCCCCCACGCTAGAAGCATGCTGTCTCAGTTTCTTGTTTTTATAGATTTCAATCTCATGAATGTGTTTCCTCCAACACTATCCTCTTCAATGTTACCATGGTATATGAGTCATATAAAAATTCCTTAAAGTCTTAGGATTAATGTTTCCATTCTGCACAGATGTCTGTTGCCAGTTTGATAGCAGTTGTGGAGTCTGTAGATCATGTGTGTAGTGTTAGTGTGTTAGTCAAGTTTACTCTCCTATCCGTGAATACAGGAAGCCTTTCAACTTATTTGTAGATCTTTACTTGAGTCTCATTTTGACAGCTGATTAGCTAGATTTAACATGACTGAGATAGATTTGTGTTTTCTTTCTTTTTTTTTTTTTTTGAGATGGAGTCACTCTGTCACCATACTGGGGTGCAGTGATGTGATCTCCGCACACTGCCACCTCTGCCTCCCAGATTCAAGTGATTCTCCTGCCTTATCCTCCCAAGTAGCTGGGACAACAGGTGCGTGCCACCGCATCCAGCTAATTTTTGTTGTCCTCATTGTCATCTCCCCAGCCCCACACAGTGACTGGCCCTTGTGCACATGCCCAGGAAGTAACCATAAATGTGTGGTAGCAGCACAGCTGTAAACCAATTTGCAAGAAAACACCAGGGGAGGGAGTCCTGTCTTCCTCATGTCTGGGTCTCCTGTGTCATCTACTGTGGTTGTCAGTCATATATGTGCCTCCTCGTATTTCTTCTTCATCTTCTCCAGAGATGGAGTCTCGCTCTGTCGCCCAGGCTGGAGTGCAGTGGCCAGATCTCAGCTCATTGCAAGCTCCGCCTCCCGGGTTCCCACCATTCTCCTGCCTTAGCCTCTGGAGTAGCTGGGACTACAGGCGCCCGCCACCTCGCCCGGCTAGTTTTTTGTATTTTTTAGTAGAGACGGGGTTTCATCGTGTTAGCCAGGATGGTCTCGAAATCCTGACCTCGTGATCCGCCCATCTCAGCCTCCCAAAGTGCTGGGATTACAGGCTTGAGCCACCGTGCCTGGCTGCCTCCTCATATTTCAATACATTTAAATATTTACAATTAAAAGTTCAGGACTGGGCATGGTGGCTCACACCTGTAATTCCAGCACTTTAGAAGGCCAGGGCAGGTGGATCACCTGAGGTCAGGAGTTAGAGACCAGGCTGACCAACATGGTAAAACCCCATCTCTACTAAAAATGCAAAAATTAGCCATGTATGATGTTGCATGTCTGTCATCCCAGCTACTCAGGAGACTGAGGCAGGAGAATCGCCTGAACGCGGGAGGCGGAGGTTGCAGTGAGCCGAGTTCATGCCATTGTACTCCAGCCTGGGCAGCAAGAGTGAACCTCCATCTCACAGAATTGAAAAAAAGCAAAAACAAAAACAAAAACCTCATCACAACAGCCGCCGTGCAATGGCCTGACAGAATGTTCTTTCACATCTGCTGTGAGCCTGACTGAGGGGCCGATTGTTGAACTCCTCTAACTCAAAGCATGCATGTCAAAGTGGGAATCTCAGGGCTATGAGATTGGAGGTGAGACCTATAATGGGCCAGTGGAAGGAAAAAGTTGAAAGGTCGTTCCTTCAGTTCCTCTGTCTCACTTGAAGGCTGGCAAGTGTGAACAATGCCTTTCTAGAGACCTCTTGACTCCCCAGAGCCCAGGGAGAGTCTGACAACACCGAGGGAAGGACAGAGTGATCTCGTGTAACCCAGTGTGGCCTCACCTGGAGTAGGAGGGTGGGCGAGTTGCTCTCTGGAATAACTTCTTGTGGAGTTTTTGTTTCTAATGATTGGCCAGTGGACACCGTCCATGAGGGCAGCTGCAGTGAGGCAGACCTGCAGGTGGAGAATGATACTCTAGGAGGATCTCTGGGAGCAGTTGGGTGACACCTGTTGCTTTGGAACCTAGGAACAGGGTGAGGAAGTCAGAACCAAAGGAACTATGTGTAGAAGTCTGGCTTGTTCCTTTTGTATTTTAATAAGATAGAGGTGAGAGACAATTAGTGTCCATGGGCTTTGTGTGCTGTAAACATTTTTTTTTTTTTAACCATTTTGTAGCCATTTTTTTCCTTGCTCTGATTGTAATGATTACCTTTCCCAGAAGACCAGTTTTTCCTTTCTATGTGACAGCAAACATCAAAGCCTTGAGTTTTGATTGGTTAATATCTTCTGGAACTTGGGAATGCAAGAGTCTTATTAGGTCCAGGCACTGACTAAGATGCGAGGTATCTGGTGAGACTCCCTCATGCTCACTACTTGAACATAGTTGTTTCTCTGAGATGGTGTCAGAATCTTCAGTCCCGCGCTCCATCTGCCGCATCCAGCAAAGCTCCTGAGGGACTCACAGTCTCCAACCCCCAGGGCACTGACATTAACTCTGTGTCCTTTTAGGTCCCCCTGAGGACAGCCTGAGTTTAAAATCTCTAACACCAAGTGAGCAAGACATTGATGATGTCCAGGTAAGACCCCCTTTCTTTGCCTTCTGAGGAAATGTTGCTTTCCTGATGTGAGAAACAAACTCACCCATCCAAATCCAAAGAATGAACTCAGGCCCGCAGAACAGAGAAAGCGAGACTTTTAATGGTGGTCTTGCAACATTGGGTGTCTGAGGGCAGACACACCCAGAACAGTTTCTTTTTTTTTTTTTCTATTTTTTTGAGACGGAGTTTTGCTCTGTCGCTCAGGCTGGAATGCAGTGGCATGATGCTGGCTCACCACAACCTCTACCTCCTGGGTTCAAGCAGTTCTCCTGCCTCAGCCTCCTGAGTGGCTGAGATTACAGGCACTTGCCACCACACCCAGCTAATTTTTTTATAGTTTCAGTAGACACAGGGGTTTTACCATGTTGGCCAGGCTGGTTTTGAACTCCTGACCTCAAGTGATCTGCCTGCCTCAGCCTCCCAAAGTGCTAGGATTACAT
Organism: Trachypithecus francoisi; assembly: GCF_009764315.1. Taxonomy (NCBI): domain Eukaryota; kingdom Metazoa; phylum Chordata; class Mammalia; order Primates; family Cercopithecidae; genus Trachypithecus; species Trachypithecus francoisi. The sequence goes on along the minus strand of NW_022680992.1, from coordinate 6,354 downwards.
GCGTGAGCTACCACACCCGGTCCCACCCAGAAGAGTTTCAACCACCAATTTATCCCCTAGTGTGCAGGTCCCTCCCCTGGTTCCTCATAGGTTGAGTACTATGAGGTCACAATCTTCCCGGGTGTCACATATTGACTGATGTGTAGGGGCTTTAGGTATTTTTTTTTTTTTTTTTTTTTGAGACAGAGTCTCGCTCTGTCACCCAGGCTGCAGTGCAGTGGCCGGATCTCAGCTCACTGCAAGCTCCGCCTCCCGGGTTTACGCCATTCTCCTGCCTCAACCTCCCGAGTAGCTGGGACTACAGGCGCCCGCCACCTCGCCCGGCTAGTTTTTTGTATTTTTTAGTAGAGACGGGGTTTCACCGTGTTAGCCAGGATGGTCTCGATCTCCTGACCTCGTGATCTGCCCGTCTCGACCTCCCAAAGTGCTGGGATTACAGGCTTGAGCCACCGCGCCCGGCCTAGGTATTTTTTTTTGATTGTTGTCTTACTGCATTTTGTTGAAGCCCACATGCATTGCCATCCTAGTCAGCTCAGGGGCTCTTCAAGTATTTGACTTATGACCTAAGTAGCTGGGTAGGCTGATAAGAATAGACAAAGTGAGCTATTCTGCAGGCTAGTGAACTTTCAACTTGACTAAACTTATTTGTTAAAGTGAGGACAACTAAGCGGGGTGGAAGGGGGACCCAACAAGCAGGCATTGCCCATCCAACCAGGAGCCTAGGATTTCTTCTGTCCTTTGCTGACCTAAACAGGTTGAAGGCAATTTGTCTTAAAAATGAACAGCTGTGTGGCTGGGCGCTGTGGCTCACGCTTGTAATCCCAGCACTTTGGGAGGCCGAGGCGGGCAGATCACGAGGTCAGGAGATCGAGACCATCCTGGCTAACACGGTGAAACCCTGTCTCTACTAAAACAAAAAATTAGCCAGGTGTGGTCACGGGCGCCTGTAGTCCCAGCTACTCGGGAGGCTGAGACAGGAGAATGGCGTGAACCCGGGAGGTGGAGCTTGCAGTGAACCGAGATCACGCCACTGCACTCCAGCCTGGGCAACAGAACGAGACTCCGTCTCAAAAAAAAAAAAAAAAAAAAGTCGACTGCTGTGGCCGGGTGTGGTGGCTCACGCCTGTAATCCCAGCACTTTGGGAGGCCAAGGTGGGCAGATCAGAAGATCAGGAGATCGAGACCATCCTGGCCAACATGGTGAAACCCCATCTCTACTAAAAATACAAAAATTAGCTGGGTGTGGTGGCACACGCCTGTAATCCCAGCTACTCGGGAGGCTGAGGCAGGAGAATAGCTTGAACCTGGGAGGTGGAGGTTGCAGTGAGCTGAGATCGCACCACTGCACTCCAGCCTGGTGATAAAGCTAGACTCCATCTCAAAAAGAAAAACAACAACAGCAACAACAACAAACAGACCACTGTATGCATTATTTCCTTCACCTGATTTCTTTGCTTCTCAATGAATTTTGATGTAAGATGAGGCACATTATGTACAACATACATAATAGTCCTTCTTGGGGTGGAGTTCAGCGGGAATGTCTTCCCATCTCATACATGACGTGCTAGGATGTTTTTAAATCACAACATATATCATCAACTGTAATGCGGAGGCATTTTCCTCCACACCAGTTTTCCTCTTTGAATTAGGCATTGTGCGCTTGCCAATCTAAATCAACTTCAAAGAAATTCTGTGGGAAAAGCTCTTGTCTTTTCCACACATGTCCTCTATGCTAGAATGTTTTGTCTTTGACATGGACTCAACCACTGTTTCAAAAGTAGTTTTGTGAAGTCATCAGGAGACTAACAGATCTGTGTAAGGGGTGCAGCAGAATTGATCTAATCCTCACGGCATCTTCTTTTGTCTCATTGCAGATTTTCCCATTGCCTGACCAAGGTAGGTACCTTGAACTAACTCACTTTCTGAGAAACAAGCTTGCTGGCTTTAATATATAGAAACCTTAATCTGGGTTCCTGTTAAAAATATTGGGGGTGTGGTGAGAGGAAATGATTTTGCAAGTGTATAACTGTGAGCAGAGGGGCTGTAGAAATGTGTGTGAACCCAGAGGACCAACCAGGAGATGTTTGTGAGCCAGTGTGTCTTCACCTGGAGTGGGAGAAGTGAGTGCACTTCTCACTGACTTATCCTGATGTTGGTGGCTCTAAAGAGTGGATTCTGGAGAATCTCAGCACCGAAGAGGATACCTTTCCAGGTAGGCAACAGGACTTCAGATGGGATCTAATAAAACAACATTTCCAGGAACCTTCATGTTATACCTGCTGCTTGGGAGGCTGAGGGAGGCTGTAGAAAGAGAAAAAGGAAAAGTAAATATAAGCCGCGTTTGTTATTTTCAGAGTTTAATGTCATCATGGTGAGAAGTACTATGTTCATGGACTTCTGAGTATCCTGTGTTTTCGATCACCTCTTCTTGCTTTATTATTTAAAGATGATTTTTCTGAGAACAACTGCTCTTTTCTGTCTGTGCCACTGTAAAATCTCAGAGCCTTTGGTTTGGGATGCAGTTCTGTCACAGGCAGTTACTTAATCTTGGATATGAAATTCTTGCGGTGTGTGCCAGATGCTTAGGATAAATGGATCCTCACCTTATGAACTGTTAGGTTTCATGGCAGCACATTCATTTGTCTGTCCTTGCTGTTTTACCTCTGGTGTCAAGACATCTCCCTGGGCGTGGAGGACAGAATGAAAATTCACTCTGGGTTCACTGCAGAAGCTCCAGTGTCTTGGAAATGGAGGGAGAAGCACAACCGTGAGCACACTGTCAGCATTCCATTTCTTCATTTGAATGAGAATGTGCAGTTTTACCGTCATTTGTGGAAGAGACTTTCCTTTTCCCATTGGGTATTCTTGGCACCTCTGTTGAAGATCAGCTGACTCTGTATGTGTGCATTTAATTCTGGGCTCTCGATTCTATATCTGTGATACTTATGGGTGCCCCCACGCTAGAAGCATGCTGTCTCAGTTTCTCTGTTTTTTATAGATTTCAATCTCATGAATGTGTTTCCTCCAATACTATTCTTTTTCAATGTTACCATGGTTATTTGAGGCATATAAAAATTCCTTAAAGTCTTAGGATTAATGTTTCCATTTCTGCACAGATGTCTGTTGCCAGTTTGATAGCAGTTGTTGTGAGTCTGTAGATCATGTGTGTAGTGTTAGTGTGTTAGTCAAGTTTACTCTTCCTATCCGTGAATACAGGAAGCCTTTCAACTTATTTGTATGATCTTTACTTGAGTCTTTATTTTGACAGCTGATTAGCTAGATTTAACATGACTGAGATAGATTTGTGTTTTTTTTTTTTTTTTTTGAGATGGAGTCACTCTGTCACCATACTGGGGTGCAGTGATGTGATCTCCGCACACTGCCACCTCTGCCTCCCAGATTCAAGTGATTCTCCTGCCTTATCCTCCCAAGTAGCTGGGACAACAGGTGCGTGCCACCGCATCCAGCTAATTTTTGTCTTTTTAGTAGAGATGTGGTTTTGCCATGTTGGCCAGGATGGTCTTGTTCTCTTGACCTCATGATCCACCCACCTCAGCCTCCCAAAGTGCTGGGATTACAGGCATGAGCCACTATGCCTGGCCAAATTTGTGGTATCGTATACCAGTATTTTGTATATCTGAATGAATAGGCATCAAAAAAATACTATGTAAGCTAGTTAACCAAAAATCACCCCCGTACTCATGGACATTTTTTCATGAATTTCTTCATTTCTATTGGTATACATTATCTCATTTCAGTAGATCATGTATATTTGAACCTGGAAACTTACCCTCATGGCAGAAAGTGTTCAGAGTCACATCTCTCAGCTTCACTGGTATAGGTTGCGCAGGCTCTGGGTGCTTGGCCTGTTTGAATGAAGCTTGATCTTTAGGGAATCTCCTCAGGGAGAGTGACACAGAGCTGCTGAAGCCCTTGATCGCAGGGATCCAAAAGGTTGTGTGCACACACCCTGGTTCCAGAAGAAGACTTACAAGGAGGAAATCATGACTTTTTTTTTTTTTTTTTTTTTTTTGAGATGGGGTCTTGCTCTGTCGCCCAGACTGGAGTACAGTGGTGCGATCTCGGCTCACTGCAAGCTCCGCCTCCTGGGTTCACACCATTCTCCTGCCTCAGCTTCCCGAGTAGCTGGGACCACAGGCACCCGCCACCACATCCGGCTAATTTTTTTGTATTTTTAGTAGAGACGGGGTTTCACCATGTTAACCAGGATGGTCTCAATCTCCTGACCTTGTGATCCGCCCTCCTCGGCCTCCCAAAGTGCTGGGATTACAGGCATGAGCCCCCGTGCCTGGCTGACTATTTTTACTTGTAGCATTTTACTATTTAATTTTTGAACGACCTCTATGAAAAAGAAATTGTGATCAGCTGGGCGCGGTGGCTCATGCCTGTAATCCCAGCACTTTGGGAGGCCGAGGTGAGTGGATGATGAGGTCAGGAGATTGAGACCATCCTGGCTAACGTGGTGAAACTGTGTCTCTACTAAAAATACAAAAAAATTAGCCAGGCCTGGTGGTGGGTGCCTGTAGTTCCAGCTACTCAGGAGGCTGAGGCAGGAGAATGGTGTGAACTGGGCAAGCGGAGCTTGCAGTGAGCTGAGATCACGCTCCTGCATTTCAGCCTGGGGGACAGAGCAAGACTCTGTCTCAAAAAAAAAAAAAAAAAAAAAAGAGTGTGTGATCAGTAGAGTAGAGTAATTTGGGTGAAATTGAATCCGTTTCACCAATAAATTAAGTAATTAATCCTTTAAAACAGATGCTAAATATAGTACCATCATAATTGGATCCTAGTGTACTGCCATGGTCTTGAATACGTTAAGAAAATGCTGTTTGTTTAGAAGACTTTCAAAACATTTGAGAGGGAGGAAGGCACTCTTCCATTGACCCTCAGTGTGCATTTTAGATCCATTTGGGGTAGACTGTTTTGTGTTGCTCCCTGATGCCTCTAGCACAAGGCCAAGGCCTCCATGTCTCATGTCTTTCTTTCTCCCCTTCTCTGCCATCCCTCTTCCACTCAGGGGAATAGTACAGCATCAACTCAGTCCATGCTTGTTAATCAACCACCTCCATATACCACATCCCGCAAAGCTCCCTGAGTGACTCACAGTCCCAAACACCCAGGGCACTGATCTTTCCTCTGTGGCCTTCCAGGTTCTTCTGAGGACAATCTGAATTTAATGCGCCTACCGCCAAGTGAAATTGGTGATTGGGAAAATGATGGTAATGATGAGGATGATGAGGATGTTGATACCATCCAGGTAAGACCACCTTTCTTTGTCTTCTGAGGAAATGTTGGTTTTCTGATGTGAGAAACAAACTCACTAGTCCAAACCCAAAGAATGGACTCGGGGAGCTGAAAAATAGAAAAAGTGAGATTTTCTTTCCTTTTTTTTTTTTCTTTTTCTTTTTTTTTTTTTTTAAGAAAGAGTCTAGTTCAGTTGGCCAGGCTGCAGTGCAGTGGTGCAATCTCGGCTCTATCTCCTGGGCTCAATGAATTCTCCTGCCTCAGCCTCCTGAGTAGCTGGGATTACAGGCATGTGTCCCCATGCCTAGCTAATTTTTGTATTCTTAGTAGAGATGGTGTTTCAGCATGTTAGCCAGGCTGGTCTCGGACTCCTGACCTCAGTAATCTGCCCACCTCAGCTTCCCAAAGTGCTGGGATTACAGGCATGAGCCACCCCGCCTGGCCGAAAGTGAGGCTTTTAATGACAGTGTGTCAAGATGCGGTATCTTATGGGCAGACACACCCAGCACAGTTTCCACAAGGAATTTATCCCCTAGTGTGCAGGCCCCTCCCCTGGTTCCTCATAGGCTGAGTATTATGGGGTCACAATCTTTCCAGGTGTTGCCTATTGATTTTTGGGGAGAGGCTTTAGGTATTTTTCTAGGGTTGTCTTACTGCATTTTGTTGCAGCCCACAATGCATTGCCGTCCTAGTCAGCTGTAGCTGGGCAGGCTGATAAGAACAGACAAAGCGAGCTATTTTGCAGTCTAGTAAACTTTTATCTTAATCTTCTTTGGTTGAAGTGAGGGCAACGAAGTGGGGAGGAGGTGGGGCCAATAAGCAGGCATTGCCCTGCCAAGCAGGAGCCTGGCATATCCTATTTCTTCTGTCCTTTGCTGACCTAACCGGTACAAGACACTTTGTGTTAGAAATGGACTACTGTATACATTATTTCCCTCACCTGATTTCTTTCCTTCTCAATTAATTTTGATATAAAAATATGACAAGGCACATTACGTACAACATACACAATTCTCTTTGTGAGGATGGAGTTTGGTCTGAGTTTCTTTTCATCTAATACATGACACACTAGGATGTTTTTGAAGGACAGCA